>NC_092135.1:61492963-61677963 GCF_043159975.1 Macaca nemestrina | reverse complement strand
AAGCCTTGGTAGAGAGAAATTGCAGTATCACATTAATTGAGGGTAAATTGTGATAAGTTAAAGATGCATACTATATACACTAAAGCAATTTAAAAAAAAGAAAGAAAGAAAGAAAGAAAGAAAGAAAGAGAAAGAAAGAAAGAAAGAAAGAAAGAAAGAAAGAAAGAAAGAAAGAAAGAAAGAAAGAAAGAAAGAAAGAAAAATATAGCTAATGAGCCAGCAAAGGACATATATGGTATTATAACAAAACAAAGAAACAAAACCCTCAATCCAAAACAAGGGATAAAATGAGGAAAAATATTTCAAGATTTGAAAGCCATCCAAGGGTCATATGAGGCTGACTCTTTCCAGGATAGTTTAGAAGGCCTTTTTCCCTTACTTTACAATATCATAATTCTTTTTTCAGCTATAAATTTGTGATCTATAGTGAAGTCAACAGTCAATAATCAGATTTCAGGACAATAATAAAAAATGGAAAGAACCTTCAATTACTGCATAGTAAAACATTTGTTCTCAAACTGAAATATATCCTGTGAAAAACTGTTCAAATATCCATGTGTCTGTAGCAAGCTGAACACAGGGCACACTCACAAGAGTACACATCTGATAGAGGATGTAGACATATTCTGGTGGGAGAGTATCAGTTCAAGAAGCCTTTAGTGAGCAACTGCTTTATGCTTGCCGCTAAATTCATCCCGCAGGGATGACAGAGGCTCATTTAAGCCTGAGCTGGCCTATGCATTCATTACCAGCTGCAGATAATAGAGGAGCTGAAGCTTGTTTGGAAAGTCAGTATTTTAGTTAATGAGAAAACTTTTCCATAAATCTAAGATGATAAGACACAGGTTAGGGTCAGAAATAAATCAGGCCGGAGTCAGGACACAAACCAGCAAATACAGTCACAATGTCCAGGGGAAAGAAACTAAGGAAACAGTATGGGCTAGTCAGCTGATTTCTTTTCCTCGCTTCTTTAACACCTTCACTAATCTTTTCTGAATTTGTCCTTCTTTGGGAATACAGTGGGCCAATGTGACTGGCTGAGAACAGCTCACTTATTTTGCGGTGCGTGCCAACAGGCCCACCTGTCTGGAGGAATTCTAACAGTTGAATCTCTCCCGCAGTGCACCAGACCCCCTCAGTAGTAGCCACAACAAATGCTCTATCTTACCAGGGACTCTTCTCAGCACTCCGCAGGTTGTTGATGAAACAAAAACCAGAACAACGCAATCTAGTTAATATGGAAGTTACTCTCATGATCCCTGGAACTATTAGTACTATTAGGGGTATTCTTCACTCTTAAAAAAGACCTAGAGGCCGGGCGCGGTGGCTCACGCCTGTAATTCCAGCACTCTGGGAGGCCTAGACGGGCGGATCACGAGGTCAGGAAATCGAGACCATCCTGGCTGACACGGTGAAACTCCGTCTCTACTAAAAATACAAAAAATTAGCCGCGCGAGGTGGCGGGCGCCTGTAGTCCCAGCTACTCGGGAGGCTGAGGCAGGAGAATGGCGTGAACCCGGAAAATGGCGTGAACCCGGAAAATGGCGTGAACCCAGAAAATGGCGTGAACCCGGAAAATGGCGTAAACCCGGAAAATGGCGTAAACCCGGGAGGCGGAGCTTGCAGTGAGCTGAGATCCGGCCACTGCACTCCAGCCTGGGCGACGGAGCGAGACTCTGTCTCAAAAAAATAAAATAAATTTTTAAAAAAGACACAAGAAAGCAGTGTCCCTCTTGTTCCCCTAGCATTGAGAATGAAGTCCACGCCTAGAGAGGGTAGAGCCAAGAGAATTTTGAAGAGCCAGGGTCTTCATTTATCCTGCCTGAAGAGTGCCCTGCCGATAGACTTCTTTTTGTATGCTATAAGCCATTGGTTCCTGCGCCAGTTGAATAAAATTTATCTGATACCTGCAGCCAAAAGCATTCTAACTGATACAATTTTTCAGGCAATTTATTTCACAAACAAATAAAATAAACCTAGGAGGTAAAGTGACTTAACCAAGGCCATAAAGCTAATTAAGAGTGTTGGGGCCAAAGGAACTTCCCCTTCACCCTCTGAAGGTTAACTGCATAATCGACTCACAATAAGGCAGATTAGTAAGAGAAAAGGCTTTACAAATGTATTACTACCAAGTGAATAGGGAGAAAAAGAGTCATTACGCAGTTTCCAGTGGGGTATAGAGACCCACATATCCTACTTCTTAGAGGAAGGGGAAATGGGGATGGGTGGATGACGTTAGGGGAATCATAAATGATGTTTAAGGGAAATCAGTGGTCTGGGGCAAAGTCTGTTGGGATCGTAGAGCGGATGATGGTTTATGCCAAAAGTCTTTCCAGGTGTGTTGATACGCTTCTGTCTTCCTTCCTAGGATATGGGTTCAATCAATGAAAACTCAGGGAAGAAACCAGAGGTAATTGTTTTTTTCTTTAGGAAGTCTGGACTTTAGACAGATAAGGGAATTTCAGAGAACAATTTTACCTGTGCTTAGGGAGAGATGGTGATGGGGCAGAGGGGACGCCAGAGAGACCTTGAGGCCTCTTCTTCTGTTCGGCATGTACAAAGCATCATATTCTGGGGTATTGGTTTCTGAGTCCCCACAACAGCAAAGTCAGGGCTAGACTAGCCATCCATTGTGTACTGAGCAGTTGCATGCTATACTCCAAGTATTACCGTATCAAATATAGGTGCACTCACATATCTGTTATTAATATGTGATCTATAATTATTAATCTATAATTAATATTAATTATATTAATGTTATTAATATTAATCTATAATTAATAATCACTTTTACCCAAAGAAATTAGCATCACCACTACTTCCTTTGTCATTTGTTTTACCTGACTTTCTAAGACTGACTTTATTCAGATAATCTTTATAATATAGTCTTTATAATATGCACTTGCAAGTGTGATATTCAAAATATTCAGCAGTTGAGATGGCAGGAAACCCATACAATCAAGAATGAATACTGGCTGTACTGCAAGGACAGAGTTCTACAGGCCCTTGTTTGCCAGCCCTTACTCTTTCAATTGCTGGAACAGGGGGATGTCCTGGGATCCCCAGAAAGAGAATAGGTGCCAGGAAAGTTCACGGTGGGGGAAAGTTGTTCAATATCTTAAAAAACTAGTTTGACTGGCCACCGCATGCCGAATGTCTCTCAGTGCTGCGTTTCATACAATGTAGTACTTAATAAGCTTGGGTGTGTTTGTCTCATCCTCTCCTCCACATAGACTACAAATTATTTGGGAACAGGATAAGATCTCACATTGTCAGATTTGCTCTGTATTACCAATAATACTTAGTGCCTAGGAGTTCAATAATTAATGAATAATCTAATATTAATGAAAATAACCAAAATACTAAAATAGGCACGAAAGAATATCCCATTCTCTAGTCTCATTATGCATCCTACTAATGTTTATTAAGGGACACTAAGTCCTAGGCAGAGAACTGGGTTTTAGAGATAAGGAGGAAAGTAGTTATAGAACCTCATGAAAACTGTAAGGTTTACGTTTTAAAGGACTCAGATCTTATCTAAGAATTTTGAAAAAACAGCTGGTATGTATGAGAGCAAAGGCCCAGAAACACAGAGAAGGGCCTTTGGAAAGTACAAATTTTAGAAAGCTGAGGGTTCCTAAGTCGTCGTGTTCTGTCTCTCTTCAAGGTCACTAAGCTTCCCATCAGGAAACTAATGATTTCCTCATCACCATCTTTGTTCTTTCTGTAGTATTTGACACTAGTGACCACCACCTTGATATTATTCTTCCTACATCTCTAACCACTTCACTGATGCTTTTATCGGCTCCTCTTCTCTTTCTAGGCCTGAAAAAAGGACATGTTTCCCAGAATTTTATTGTAAGCCCCTTACCTTGTGGATGCATTCTCTCCTTTGAAGACCCAACCACCACTCGAATGGCAATTATCAGAGCTGGCAGTTGGCTTCCAAATTTCAAATCTTCATTGTTCTCCTCCCCTCTAACTAGTCTATGCATCCCTTCAGCAACTCCAAACTAACTCTCTGCCTGACTCACCCACTTCTGGTCATGGCACCACCACCCTTCATGTTATCCTGTGTTGTACCCTGAAATCACATTTGATTCTCGTCTCACTCCCTCATCAGCCTAGCAAAGTGGAACACACCTGAGATCTGGAGTCAGGAAGACCTGAGTTCAAATCTAGTCACCAGTTACTAGCCAGGTGAATCTGGGTATGGTCATTAACACTGCAGCTCCAAATCCATCAATTATTCAGTGGTGACAACATTTCCCAGCTGTGAGAATTAAATAAAAGCATGTGTATAAAATATCTGACATGTAGCAGGTGTTTCCCTTAAACTTCTCCATAAAATTAATTGTTCTACGTAAATGACACTGCTTACATCTTTCAAATCAACATCAAATATTTGTTTTAAATTTTTCTCAGTGGAGATATTTCACCTTACTGAGCCTTAAAGAATTTTGTTTGCGCTCATCTCATAGCATTAACCCCATTTTGAAATTATTGGTACTTAACATCACAAGCTGAATTTTTGGGATTTTTCAAATTTGCTCTGCCCAGTATGGTAACTATTCAAATTTAAATTTGTGACTATTCAAATGTAAATGTAAATGAACTAAAATTAAACTTTATTTGAAACTAAATTATTCAGTTACACTGGCCACATTTCAGGTGCTCAATAACTACATGTGGCTAGTGGCTACTATAACACAGTATACTAATGAATGTTACAGAGAATTATAGAACATTTCTGTCATCTAGATGTTTAACTTCCCTGTGATGGTCAAAACTGTATCTCTGTATATTATTTATTTTTGTATCCTCTGTCATCCATTGTACTTGGTGGGAGCTTTAAAAAGTACATATTGTACAAATAAGTAAATGAATAGATATCCAAAAAGTGCTTCTTAAAATCTCTGATATTATGCACTATTGATTCTGAGTCAATAACTACATTGTGTTTACATTCTTCTGAAGAGGATCACAGCACAGCCTTCTCAGTTACCTGCCCAACACATCTCTCCAATGCAGATTTAGCCTCACCAGGCTGGTTCTAGACTTTTTGAAGAAGAATGGAAAGAAAGAAAGTAAATACAACAAAAAATATTCAGGAGTAGGTGGGGAACATTTAGAGGGCAGCAGTTTAGAGCTTGCTCAAGTATGTAAGGGTAATACATTGTTAAAAAAGAAAAACTGGGCATTTTAACAAATATTGCAAGTACTTATATGCCACTTTCCTCGTGTGGAAGAAATAGAAGTAAAGACTTGAGATACTGGGATTGTCCATTATCACATGGACTTTGCTTTCTTAACTATTAATATAATGCTCTTATAGGACTGAAACCATATTGATCATGATTTTGTAAGTATTATAATTACATATCACCATATTGCAATATTTTTTCTTCATTTGCAAAGATGTTCTATTATATGACTTCTAGTTCACATAATATTACATTTGCTCACAGTGGCCTTTTCATAATAAAAAAAAGTCTAGAATTATATTGGATAAAAATGTATGATGTACCCCAAAAATGTATACAACTACCCCCAAAATATATACAACTACTATGTAACCACAAAAATCTAAAATTTAAATTTAAAAATTTGAATAAAAATAGATGACTTTTTCATTTTCACACTGTGATTATTCATAGACAATCCTAAGAACCAATGTAAAGTCATATAAACATCCACAACATGATATTGGTTAACATTGGCCATCAGAATTTCCAGAAAAGGAATAGACTCCTCTCACAGCAGGCTGACACAGGTGCATTCTCTAAGAGGGGCATGAGGAATACAGCCCCTTGACTCCTTCTGACATTAATGGGCATCCCACAGCCAGATCTTTGTGCCCTGCCTTGAGAATTTACCCAACTGTAAAATTACATTCTACATAGTTTCATGTGGGAAGATGACGCATGTCACTCCTGGAAACCATCACATGTTCCCTATAAATTATTTGGCTAAGCAGCTCTTGCCATGGGTAGTCAGTTTTAGCCTTAAAATTCTTTTACCTTTACCTCAACTGCCTAAGAATGGCAAAGAAAGGTATTTTCACTGTTGCACAATCTATAACACGAAGTCCAAGAAAACACTGAATTACTGTTGCCTCAAGATTTTTTTTTTGTAGTAAGAGACTTGCCGTATTATTTTACCTGATACAAAGTCAATCATTAGCAAGTACTTTGACAGCCTCTAACTGAACAGGTTACTGGGCCAGATATGTTAAATGCTCCTTATGACAGCATAAATATTTTACATAGTTAATTCCTCTTTATTTGGCTTTTTCACTTAGGTTTAGGATGATGCTAATCAATCATATGGTTTTCACAATCAATTTTCAATTAATGCAGTATAGCTTCAATTAAAATACATGATAAGAGTAAAAACAATGTGTTCTGACAATTTGTGCAGCTGTGAATTCCTTCTTTATTATAACGAAGTATACTGAAATCTCAGGTTTATTTTTACTTTCTTAAAATTTTCATTCTCCAATCATTGTGACAGGACAACTGTGTTCTTTCCACCAAACTACTGCCAGTAACTAGTTGATGACTCAGTTAACTTTTTAAATGTATATTTCTCTGCAACTACAAAATAAATATAGTACTAAATTATTTCACAAGTTTCCTGGAAGAACTTAACAAGATAATGTATAAGAAAGTACCTAACACAAGATCTAGTAGATGGAAAGTGTAGTAGACATTGATTAAGTTTTAATTCAGCACATATTCAATATGTATAGAGAAAATCTACCAGTCAAATTCATCTTATTCCTTCTCAAATTCCACTACCTTTCACCTTCACAATTAGTATTTGTAAGTATTCTACTATTCTCTCGATGCTTTCCTTTGTTCGTTTGGTTGTATATTTATTACAATTTTGACATACATAAGACGACATTTCTTTTTTTATATATGCTTTAAGTTCTAGGGTACATGTGCACAACGTGCAGGTTTGTTACATATGTATACATGTCCCATGTTGGTGTGCTGCACCCATTAACTCATCATTTACATTAGGTATATCTCCTAATGCTATCCCTCCCCCCTACCCCCACCCCATGACAGGCCCTGGTGTGGGATATTCCCCACCCTGTGTCTAAGTGTTCTCATTGTTCAATTCCCACCTATGAGTGAGAACATGCAGTGTTTGGTTTTCTGTTCTTGCGATAGTTTGCTGAGAACGATGGTTTCCAGCTGCCTCCATGTCCCTACAAAGGACATGAACTCATCCTTTTTTTATGGCTGCGTAGCATTCCATGGTATATATGTGCCACATTTTCTTAATCCAGTCTGTCATTGATGGACATTTGGGTTGATTCCAAGTCTTTGCTATTGTAAATAGCGCCACAATAAACATATGTGTGCATGTGTCTTTATAGCAGCATGATTTATAATCCTTTTGGTATATACCCAGTAATGGGATGGCTGGGTCAAATGGTGTTTCTACTTCTAGATCCTTGAGGAATCGCCACACTGTCTCTTCCACAATGATTGAACTAGTTTACAGTCCCACCAACAGTGTAAAAGTGTTCCTATTTCTCCACATCCTCTCCAGCACCCGTTATTTCCTGACTTTTTAATGATCGCCATTCTAACTGGTGTGAGATGGTATCTCATTGTGGTTTTGATTTGCATTTCTCTGACGGCGAGTGATGATGAGCATTTTTTCATGTGTCTGTTGGCTGCATAAATGTCTTCTTTTGCGAAGTGTCTGTTCATATCCTTTGCCCACTTTTTGATGGGGTTGTTTGTTTTTTTCTTGTAAATTTGTTTGAGTTCTTTGTAGGTTCTGAATATTAGCCCTTTGCCAGATGAGTAGATTGCAAAAATTTTCTCACATTCTCTAGGTTGTTTGTTCACTCTGATGGTAGTTTCTTTTGCTGTGCAGAAGCTCTTTAGTTTAATTAGATCCCATTTGTCAAGTTTGGCTTTTGTTGCCATTGCTTTTGGTATTTTAGTCATGAAGTCCTTGCCCATGCTTATGTCCTGAATGGTATTGCCTAGGTTTTTCTTCTAGGGTTTTTATGGTTTTAGGTCTAACATTTAAGTCTTTAATCCATCTTGAATTAATTTTTATATAAGGTATAAGGAAGGGATCTAGTTTCAGCTTTCTACATATGGCTAGCCAGTTTTCCCAGCACCATTTATTAAATAGGGAATCCTTTCCCCATTCCTTGTTTTTGTCAGGTTTGTCAAAGATCAGATGGTTGTAGATGTGTGGTATTATTTCTGAGGGCTCTGTTCTGTTCCATTGGTCATATCTCTGTTTTGGTACCAGTACCATGCTGTTTTGGTTACTGTAGCCTTGTAGTATAGTTTGAAGTCAGGTAGTGTGATGCCTACAGTTTTGTTCTTTTGGCTTAGGATTGTCTTGGCAATGTGGGCTCTTTTTTGGTTCCATATGAACTTTAAAGTAGTTTTTTTCCAATTTTGTGAAGAAAGTCATTGGTAACTTGACGGGGATGGCATTGAATCTATAAATTACCTTGGGCAGTGTGGCCATTTTCACAATATTGATTCTTCCTATCCATGAGCATGGAATGTTCTTCCCTTTGTTTGTGTCCTCTTTTATTTCATTGAGCAGTGGTTTGTAGTTCTCCTTGAAGACGTCCTTCACATCCCTTATTTCTACAGAAAACATTAAACATAAAAGCTAAGATTTGACATCTTATCAGCTTTTGGAAAAATTGTGAAATTCATTTAACTATCTCCATGTCCACAATGAATAAACTTAAAGTGAACAGCGGTGAGATGCTAGAAAAGTGACCCCTCAGGAAAAAGGCAGAGATGTATCACCCTCCAAAGCAAGACCTTCAAGAGTAGTTTGGTATGATCTGTAGTGGAGCTAAATTTCTTTGGCTTCATTGGCAGAAGCACTGGTTTCTCATGTTATTTGTTCAACCTAACTATAAATGGGAAAATCTGATTCTGTTTCATATGGTACCTAAAATTCTGAAATGGGGATGGGAAGGCAGAGTATGATTATCTGCAAAGGATATTTATTAAGGAAATATCACAAGATACTTTCAAGACCTAATAGAGGACTAGTCTTTAGCACATAGAAGTTGCTCAGTAAATAAGTGTTGAATAATGAATGAAGCAAGAGCCAAGTGTTACATGTTATCTTTTTTATCTCATAGCACTCAGTGAAATGTAAGTACGGAAGGGGTGCTCAACAAATACTTGCTGAATTGAATGTAAATTTTGTTGAGCAAACCATATTCCTTGAGTTATTCTCTTTGAACCCTTAGGTTGCTTCCTTAGGTCAATTCCACTGAGCTACTATTAAGATCTTGAATTCAAAATTTGTCTGGAGGAACTGGGAAAGGCATATCAATTCACAAATATCAGTTTTATCACTTGAAACTGAAGCCCAATTCTAAGACACTTTTTTTATACTAATTTTCTTTCCTTGACAAATATTTAATAGAACCCTTCAACTTACTCCCCATCTGTGATATTTTGAAATACATAGTTGTTCTATCACCCTATTTCCTGGCATACAACTCCTAAAATCCTTAGAACTTCCATGGCAATGTCTTTTTGTATCATCATGACTGACAACTGGCAGCCCCTAGGTGGCATCGGGATGGAGGCTCATCACCTGAATGACCAAGGCAGGATTAGAAGCTTGGGACTCAGCCCCATGACCCAACCTCTAGGGAGGGTAGAGGGACTAAAGTTAAATTTATCACCAGTGGCCAATTATTTCATCGATCATGCCTAGTAATGAAGCCTCCACAAAAATTCAAAAGGGTTTGGAGAGCTTCCGGATAGCTGAACATGTGGAGGCTTACTGGAAGGTGAACAATAATTTATCCACGTGTCAGGAGACTGGCACATCCCAGCTCCTTGGGCACAGAAGCTCCTACGTAGGAGCACTTCCAAATGTGGCCCTATGTATCTCTTCACCTGGCTGTTTATATCCTTTAAAATAATATTTGTAATAAATGGGTAAACCTAAGTAAGGATTTCCCTGAGTTCTATGACCTATGTAGCAAATTAATCGAACCCAAAAGAGGAGCTCATAGGAATCCCAACTTGTAGCCATTTGGTAAGAAGTTCTGGAGGCCCAGACTTGTGATGGATGGGAAGGAGGGGGCAGTCCTGTGGAACTGGCCCTCTACTTGTGGTTTCTGAGGCTATCTTCAGGTAGATAGCCTCAGAGTTGAATTGAATTGGAGGATACCAGCTGGTGTCCACTGCAGAACTGATTGCTTGCTTAGTGTGTGGGGAGGAACCCCGTACGTTTGGCCACAGACATCTTCTGTGTTGATTATTATTGAGTGAGAGAATAGAAAAAACCCTTTGAGTCTGTGTGTAAGTTGTCTTTTCCACTCACACCACTGCGAACACACACACAACTAGAAGAGCCACAAGGGTTTTGTCAAAATAAATTCTTGGAAATATATTGAGTCAAACTCAACATGTTCAGCTTGAATTCAAAACTCTCAGAAGTTCAATTTCTCCTTAGTCCAGGCTTACCCCGATAATGCACCATAAATTACTAGTTAGATTTCTCCATCCTCCCCAATATACAATAGTCATTCACACCTTTTGTTGTTTCTCTTACTTACACTTTGATATAGTCTCTTTCTTTATTCCAGAATCTTTCATTCCAGAACTTTACGGCTCATCAGTAATTCACACCATCTGTTATTTCTTTTACTTATAGTTTGATATCGTCTCCTTTCTTTATTCCAGAATCTTTCATTCTAGAATTCTAAGGCTGATCAATGTAAACTCCATTGGCACCTTCCTTTACATGGTAGGCATTTGTGTTCATCCTTTTAAGCTCCCCTGACCTCATATTACTTCAGAATATTTTGTCTTTTGTACATGCTATTCTGCAAAACCTAACTTTCCATTGATTGAAAATTCTCCGAAGGCAGAGAACATATTACTTTCTTTGTTTTTTCGTAAATCTCATAACACCTGTTATGGCACCTAACGCTCTGAGAAGTCAATGGATTCCTACACGTTTAAATAGGATGGAATAGAATTGAGTGGCAAGATTATTTAAGGACAGAAAGAAAAAGAAACTTTGTAATAATCAACTATGCTAAAATTATACATAGTAACTAACAAGGCTAAATTTAAGGGAAAATGTTCCAATCGTAAATATGGTTGTATCTCAATACCGTGTATTTGACTAACTGATTTTTTTGATTGCCATTTTTGCCCCACTGTAATGTAAACTCCACGGGGCAGATATTATTGCCATTTTTTCTTCTCTATTGTGTCCCTCGTGCTAAGAATAATGCCTGGCACATCGTAGGTGCTCAATATATATTTGTGAAATGAATGAATAAATAAACGAATTTAGGAAAGCGATTCTTTAAAAAGGTAATGCTTTATCTTGTATTCCCTTTGTCATCAGGATAAAGTTATTCAAAGCACATTTCACTCACATCCCTTAGCTTTTCTGCCTCACAAGAACTCTCTGGATGTTTCTATAAGAAAAGCCTATCTCAGTTGCGCCGGATGGGTGGCTCACACCTGTAATGCCAGCACTTTGGGAGGCCGAGGTGGGTGGATCACGAAGTCAGGAGTTTGAGACCAGCCTGACCAACATAGTGAAACTCTGTCTCTACTAAAAGTACAAAATTTAGCCGGGCACGGTGGCATGTGCCTGTAATCTCAGCTACCCGGGAGGCTGAGGCAGGAGAATTTCTCGAACCCGGGAGGTGGAGGTTGCAGTGAGTCGAGACTGCGCCATTGCACTCCAGCCTGGGCGACAGAGCAAGACTCCATCTCAAAAAAAAACAAAAACAAACAAACAAAAAAAGTAAAGCCTAGAAAACAGAAAAGAATATGAATTTTCGCTGAACAGATTTTGGGAGGAAAAATGACAGAAAGTAGTTACAAGGTTGGTTGTCATATTTCCCAATTTCTTATTTCTCAATCAAAAGGTATTTCAAAAATCTTTTTAATTTCATTTTTCTTACACAGTTTAATTCAAAGTAGCTTCGCAAGGCAAAGATAGGAACATTGGATATGCCCTGCAATGCCATTTCTAGTCACACTTACAATTAGTGCCACTCTAACAAGAAGTCGGTGGAGAAAATCATCACTCTTTTAGCAGCAAGTAAAACCATACACAAAAGATTGAAGAGAAAATACAGCAGCTTACCTCTTTGGGTAACAAAACTAGTTAATGATCAGCTTATTATTCAGAGGATATAAAGCAATGTTCAGACTCCTAGGGACCCATTCCCTGTATTAGTCAGGGTTCTGCAGAGAAACACACCCAATAGAAAGTATGTATAGACAGCAGAAGTTTATTATGAGGGATTGGTTTGTGAGGTTATGGATACTGACAAGTCTCAAGATCTGCAGTCAGTAAACTAGAGACCCTGGATGCTGATGGTGTAAATCCATTCAGAGTCCATGGGCCTACACACCAGGAGAGATGATGGTGTAGCTGTAGTCCAAAGGCTGACAGGCTCAAGACCTAAGAAGTGCTATGTTTCAGGTTGAGTCCAAAGGCAGAAAAAAACAATGTCCTCATTTGAAGGTGGTCACAAAAGAATAGTCTTCCTCACGAGAGGCTCAGCTTTTTTGTTCTATTCAAGCCTTCAACTGATTGGATGAGGCCCACCCACGTTGGGGAGGGTAATCTGCTGTACTCAGTATACTCACTTGAGTTTATCTCATCAAAACACACCCTCACATAAACAGTCAGAATCATGTTTGACCAAATATATAGCCATCCCATGACCCAGTCAAGCTGACACATAAAAGTAACCATCACAGGCCGGGTGCTGTGCCTCATATCTGTAAACACAAAACTAAGGGAGGCCAAGGCGGGCGGATAACCTGAGGTCAGGAGTTCGAGACCAGCCTGGCCAAAATGGCGGAAACCTGTCTCTGCAAAAATACAAAAATTACCCGGGCGTGGTGGCAGGTGCTTGTAATGCCAGCTACTCGGGAGACTGAGGAAGGAGAATCTCTTGAACCTGGGAGGCAGAGTTTGTAGTGAGCTGAGATCATGCCTTTGCACTCCAGCCTAGGCAACAAGAGCAAGACTCCATCTCAAAAAAAAAAGAAAAAAAAAAAAGTAAGCATCACACCCATTATTATCTACCAGTTTTGGAAAAGATGACAGATGATATCTGGACACCTAATCACCACCTCAATTATTTTCCTTTCGCCCTCTGGTTCCTATTAACAGCAACAAATATAATACTCAAAAATGAAACATTAGGCCCTTGACAAATTTTTGTTAGAGCATCAAGCATGCTTTCTTGCTGGCTTACTTTTTCTGTATGACAAGTAACACTCCTTGCAGAGTGGGGTGGAACAGAAAAACTAGATCAGATTCATATTCATGGGTGATCTTAAATTTGTAGTCACTGAAATATTATAGCTATCAATTGTATACTTTTTATTTTTGCAAAGTGTATTGAATCCTAGGTACATATGCATTATTTAAAGATCTGGAGAAAAATATTTGTGGTTATTTTGAAGGATAGCAGCTGAAAATGAAAAGAAAGCAAAAAAGTTAATGTACTTTTTGTGTCAAGATATTTGTGATAGAAATTTTATTGTTATTTTAAGAGGTAGTAGGTTTTCATTTTCTAGCTTACAACCTGACATGAATAGTTGATGAGTCATCAAATTTAATTATCCTAAAAGTAGGTTATGGTTTGGGGGATCATGCTTTGTACTTATCTGTATTTATGATAATACATGATTTTATTTTTTTCAATGAGACAAATTGTTTTGTAAAAAATAATAAATCTGAATCTATTGATCACCTACCATGTGCCAGGCTTTCCTGTCGCCTTTCATATTTTGAATGTAAATATTTCCTTCCTTTATTGGTTACTTTATAACCTCTCAGTTACCATGTTCCACCATTTTTAACGCTTAAAGAGGTAGAATGTGGGATTATCATTTCCCAGACTCTTGCATGGAGAAGGAACATTAAGGTCATCTCATTCAATCTTCCATCTAATACTTAAAACAACTCTACAATATCACTAAAATGAATCTTGGGAAACATACCTACTGATGATAAATTCATACCCACGGCAGTCCACTATATAATTGAATAGGTTTGTGATTAAAAAGTTCTTTCCTATCTGGCTGGAAAATACAATATCTTTCTTTTGTTTTGTTTTGTCGTTTTTGCTTTGTTTTGGCTTATATTTCTTATCTTTCCCTTTCTCATTCAAGGGAATATTTGTATCGATTTGGGAAAGGGATATGGCAAAACAGAACTTAGAAATCATTGTGGCTTTGTTTTTCAAAAGCCTAAGGCTTCAGAGGAATTTAAGTTAAGGTATTGAAGAATACAAGGGAAAAAAGATTTTCCCCATAGTAAGAAAATATTTCTCAGACCCTGGGGAGAAGAAGAAAGAGACAGCAACAACTTCATGGCTTCCAAGAGTAGAGGGGACCTCTATTCCACTTCCTACTAAGACTGAATGTGAGGCAGCCAAATGCCAAGCAGAGATATTTGAGCAGTTCATCATGGCGTTAAGCCCAAGATCAGCTTCACCCGCGGTTTCCTTACCCCATGGAGTGTAGCCTAGCTGAAAGAGCATATGTAGGCCGGGCGCGGTGGCTCAAGCCTGTAATCCCAGCACTTTGGGAGGCCGAGACGGGCGGATCACAAGGTCAGGAGATCGAGACCATCCTGGCTAACACGGTGAAACCCCGTCTCTACTAAAAAATACAAAAAAAAACCTAGCCGGGCGAGGTGGCGGGCGTCTGTAGTCGCAGCTACTCGGGAGGCTGAGGCAGGAGAATGGCGTGAACCCGGGAGGCGGAGCTTGCAGTGAGCTGAGATCCGGCCACTGCACTCCAGTCTGGGCGACAAAGCGAGACTCTGTCTCAACAACAACAACAAAAAAAAAAAAAAAAAAAAAAAAAAGAAAAAAAAAAAAAAGAAAGAGCATATGTATACATAGATTGTGTCATCAGCTACCTGTGGGATTGATGACTGAAAACTGCAGCCCCTATCCTCAACACAAAGGCAATGCCCAAGATTCTAGAATTGAATGATAACTTGAGGAGGAGGCAGCATCCTTAGTTGGGCTGGATTTTTTTTTTTCATAAACTCAATAGAACAGAGGCTAAAAGGCAGAAATTATGTTATTACAGTTGATTAAGAAAGTACTGGAGATAGAGAGTAGAACAATGGTTACCAGAAGGAGTAGTGCAGGGGATGGGGATGGTTAAAGTGTACAAAAATATAGTTAGATAGAATGAATAATTTCTAGTATTTGATAGCACAATGGGATGACTACAGTCAACAATTTATTGTATCTTTTAAAATAACTAAAAGAGCATAATTGGATTGTTTGTAACACAATGAAGGATAAATGCTTGAGGTGATAGTTACCTGATTTACCCTGATGTGATTAATATGCATTGTGTGCCCGGATCGAAATATCTCATGCACCCTATAATATATATACCTACTATGTACCCACATAAATTACAAATTAACAACAACAAAAAAAGAAAGTACTTTTTTGTCCACCTGAATCATGGATTGATTCATAGTCTTTTTGGTTATATTGTGCTTCCTCCTGTGACATGGTTTTCTTCGTTGAAGAAGTACCGTCAACATCCTTAAACTTTGCAAACAGACTGATGATCATTACCAGTGTGTGATTTACGAGTAGAGTATCTCACCATCTCTCCTCTTCTAGTCATTATGCTTCCTTTCATGTAGCAAGAGATAGCGTTGTTTGGCAGCCACACACACTGATAGCCCAAGCTACAAACAACTAAAATCTCAAAGTGATTTTCATTCACATAACAAAAAAGAATGACTTTCTAGCTAGATTTTTAAAGATAAAATTAGAATTTTACTTTTCCCATTATTGATCCAAGATAATTAATAATAGAAAATATATATTAAATTACACTTATACGCATATCCATATATGCTTATATGTATGTGAAATGAATAACAACAATGATAAAAGAAATAAGAAGGAATATTCAGTTTCTACATAGAAATCATGTTGTCTGTGAACAAACACGGTTTTAAATCTTCCTTCCCAATCAATATATTTTTATGCTATATTTTTGTCTTATATTAGTTATAATTCCCAGTATGATGTAGAAAATGAATGATGAGAAGGGACATCCTTTTGGGCTTAATATTAATTACTAGTAAATTCATTTATTTTTCTTTTTCTATCTCTTTTCCCTTGGGACGTGCAAAAAGTTTTGATGTTTATATTCTTCATTAAACCCTACAGTGCCCCTCTTTTGGTTTAGTTTATTGTGTTAATAATGTTCATTTACCTCAGGATTCCCACTCACGTTCTTTCCTGCAGGCATCAACTCACATCTATTTGATATAAATTCTTGGATAGGTATATATCCTCAATAAATACATACAGTTGTATTTGTGAGATGTTTTAATGTCTCTATATTTTCTATGTATGGTATTATGTAACCTTATAAATTCAAATGTATTTTATTAGACTCTCTGATTTCAGAGGTTTCTGATTTGATGTGAAGTATATTTGCTCTCACTCTGCTTTACGGCATCTGAAAATCTGCCAAAAGGCATCATGGTGTATCATAAGATCTTCTCAATAAATGTCACCAATCCATTAATCCTCATCCTTTAAGTCTAACCATTCCATTTGTACAAATCCACCTAAATGTACCATCATCTAGTCCAAGTTATATATGATGCCATTGGATTCTGAGCATTTGCGAGACCCTTACTTCTGTTTATGTGAGGAAGTTAGAACATACAAGGAATGAACTAGTTTGTAGAAAACAGTTGCAAAGTTGAAAATGGAGATTCTAGGATATAGGGGTCTTTGCTTTAGGAACAAATCCTGCTCAGGTTCCCAAAAGATTTCTTCATATATCACACAAACAAGTAAACCCATTTACACAACTGTCTGAAACATCTTTCCTAAGACACAGCATAAATGACACAGGATCTACAGAACATTACATGTATGGAGAAACAAAAGAAACATCTCCGTATTTTCCTGCCTGTCCAAGAAACTCTACCTGCTAAGGTAACCTACTAGAGATAATACTAGTTTAATTGGTAGATTTCTCTTGTCATTCTAGAATTCTACATGTTTGAACAATTCCATTCCTTTGCCTTTTCTTGCACTATAATTGGCCACAAGACAAATGTTTGAACTGAGAGTTTTCTTGATTAGTCTTACCACATTCCTACCACAAATACACGCTCATATGCACACTAATACACACCAACACTAACAGGGCATCAGCAGCTAGAGCTTCATGCTGCTATGCAGCAAAAATCTCTAGCATTATATTATAGATTGCCCAGGTATTTACACATCCAATCAAAGGTGAAGTTCATAGTCAACCCTGCGGGAGAGAAGAGTGATGCTTTCAGTGACATTTTGGAACCTCCGCAACCTCATGAAGAGCTATGAGCCCAGCTTACTGTGTGTTACCATCAGGAGGTAAAGGGACTGCCTGCTGTCTCACACCGTCTACACCCTGATTTTGATGAGGAAATGTTGCCTAGAAAAGTAATATTCTATTAATGGAAGACAATGAATGCAAAGATGTTCATATGGCAGATGGCTAAATATTTGTTGATTTTTAACTGAGGCAGAGAAAGTCTACACTGGAAGTAACAACAAAGTACATTTTCCTAAAAGTTTACACATTCCCCAAAATATCACAAAGGGATTATTTGGTATAACTCATCTCAAAATTACCAAAGTGATTAAATATAATCAGATCTTGAATCCAGGAATTTCACACTTTTCCTTTATTCTGCCACCAATTTTTATATGTGAGGCTTGATTATTGGCCCCTACCCAGCTTAGGTCTTCCAACTTTAGCTGTAAGCCCCAGGGTCTTGCCTATGGTCACTGCCCAACTGAGGCTCTGCTCTTGCCGAGAGCCTCTTGGCTTCAAGCCTAAACTCTGACCTGTTCTTGCCCTGCAGGTGTTTTGGCTTTCCTGGTCTGACTTTGGAAGGAATCCAGGCTTTCTCTGATCTCTGGGACACTTTACCTATGCCATGTTCTTTGTTTTCAGCTACTGTAATCTTTTTCAGAATTCCATGAAACAGTTTCATTTTTGTTCCTTTCCTTCATAATTTGTAGGAATTAAAAAGTCATTCATGCATTTATTTACTCAATCAAGCAAATATTTATTGAGCAAAGTCAATGGCCTCAGCACTGTTAGTCACATGTACAGAATATGCTTTAACGGAACATATGGATTTTTCCAAATTAGCTTTTTATGAACTGAAAATTGAGCTTATGTTAGTTTAACATTTTTTATTGCACAGTTCAAAGTAAAAAGTAAAAATCTTTCAACAGCTGCTCCTATCCCTTTGCCACAATCCTATTCCTCGGTAATATAATAGAAGTTAGCAAAAACTATAAGAAAAATATATAGACCTTACCTTTCAAGAGACACATAGACAGAATTTATTTCTGTGCATTTCTTCACAAAAGAAAGTCTAGTAGTTGTGGAGTGACATATCTCACATGAGGATGAAGAATAAGTCGTATTATTTTACTTTTAATCAAAACTATCTCATTTCTTCCCACCTCACTCCAAATCCAATCCATAGTGCCAAAACCACACTTCCCAGTATACGGTGATGAAATCAGGAGAAGGTTGAATGAAAGAGGTTCATTATATAGAAATTGTCACCCATACTAAGAAGAAGTAAAAGAAGACTGGTCCAAGTTTAGTTCATAGATGCTTTTACATTTTGTTTCACCCTCAGAGTGCTATTAGACTGAAGAAATACCAACCAAAGAAAGCTGCAAAGACTTGAAGGGATTATATGAAAGTTATATATGTGACAACAGTAGTCACCCTCTCCTCACACGTGGAACAGGATATATCAGATCTATGTACCAACATCTTTTAAAATGTTTTCTCAGCTTTATTGATGTATGATTGAGAAATAAAAACATTGTATCTATATTAAGGTATAATGTAGTGTTTTTACACAAGTTTGCATTGTGAAATAATTCCCACAATCAAGATAATTAACATATCCATCACCTCTCATAGCAAATTTCACATATACAATGTATTATTATTAACTATAGTCACCATGTTTCACATTAGATCTCTAGAACTTATTCATCTCATAACTGAATGTTTGTACCCTTTGACCAACAGCTCCCTATTTCCCCCACCCTTCAGCCCCTGGCAGCCACCATTTTACTCTCTGTTTCTCTAAGTCTGACTTTTTTTTAATATTCCACAATAAGTGGTAGCATGTGATATTTGTCTTTCTGTGCCTAGTATATTTCACTTAGCTTAATATCTTCTAATTTCATCCACGTTGTCCCAAGTAGGAGAATTTTCTTCTTTTTTAAGGCTTAATAATATTTCATTGTGTACACATTTTCTTTATGTACACACACACACACACATGCATATATATGGTCAGAATTTCTATATTCATCTATTGATGAACACTTAAGTTGTTTCATTTATTGACTTCACTATTGTGAATAATGCTGCATTGAACATACTGATTTCATTTCCTTTGGACGTATCCCCATAAGTGGGATTGCTGGATCATATGGTAGTCCTATTTTTAGTTTTTTGCCAACATCTTTTATTTTAGAATAACACTGAGTTTTGTTCAAGTGGCTTATTTGGAAAAAGTTCACTTGCCAATACAGAGATGACTCAGATTACATTTGTCTTTGCCTTTTCACACTAACAAGCTTGGAATATTACATTTAAGAAAATTTCCTAGGACCTTTCATTAAACTCAATGTGGCATTCTCTGAGTAAGGTGTCTTGGAATTTACATTTATTTATTCATTTAGCAAATACCTACTGGCTACTAACAATGTATCAGGCACTGTTCCAAGTGCTGGGGAGACCTTAGTACAAAAGAGGTAAAATTTTCAGCTCTTCATGGAGCTTATGTTTTACTAGGGGGAGGTAGAAAAATAAGCAAATAAATATGCAGGATGCTGAGTGTATTGAGTGCAAATGAAGGGAGAGGAAGCAACTAAGAGCTACGGCACGTGAGGGGTGAGAGTTTGCA
Organism: Macaca nemestrina; assembly: GCF_043159975.1. Lineage (NCBI taxonomy): Eukaryota > Metazoa > Chordata > Mammalia > Primates > Cercopithecidae > Macaca > Macaca nemestrina. The sequence continues at coordinate 61,657,944 of NC_092135.1, read as the reverse complement.
ATTTTAAGTAATGTAGTGAGGAAAGGCCTTATAGCAGTGATCACATTTTAGTAAATACCTGAAGAGATGAGAAAGTAAGCCATACCAGTATAGGAAAGAATGCTCTAAGCAAAGAAAATAGGCGATTCGAAGGGCATTGGTTGGAATGTGTCTGGCTTGTTCAAGAAAGATCAAGAAGGCCAGTGTGGCAATGGTTGTAAGGGAGCAGGTAGGGCAGGATTTCTAGAACCTTTTATGAACATTGGATTCACCTCTGAGGGAGATGGGATGCTTTGGTTGGCTTTTGAGTAAGAGTGACATAACCTAAGCAGTTTTAAAGAGATCACTCTGATCACAATGATAAAGCAAGATTTGGGAGTTGGAGATCCCAAAAGGTCCCTAGATTCCTAAGGTCCTTTTTGATGCTGTGATTCCACATTCCATACTTTGAAGTGATATCCCAAGCACCTACCCAGTTCAATGTGAAATGACTGTAGAACAGTATTTTCAGTAGTCTGAGGTGCTAAAATCACAGTATTCTAAAAGGCAAGTCTAACATTGAGTATTAGAAAGTCTGAGACTACCTAACTTTCACAGTGAGAAAAAGGAGATTAAATAACAAGAAATTAAGTATTATAGCATAACTATTTGTATATTCACACCACACGGCTTCGTGATTCAGAAGGCAAGAAATCATTTGGAAATGAATATGGTGTGTCTGAGACTACCTAACTTTCGCAGTGAGAAAGAGGAGATTAAATAACAAGAAATTAAGTATTATAGCATAAGTATTTGTATATTCACACCACACGGCTTCGTGATTCAGAAGGCAAGAAATCATTTGGAAATGAATATGGTGTGTCTGAGACTACCTAACTTTCACAGTGAGAAAGAGGAGATTAAATAACAAGAAATTAAGTATTATAGCATAAGTATTTGTATATTCACACCACACGGCTTCGTGATTCAGAAGGCAAGAAATCATTTGGAAATGAATATGGTGTGTTATGGTAGGCAACTTGGAGAAAAGAAACATGGGCAAATTTGACTCTGAAAATGTTAGCAGGGATGACTTCTGTAAGTTTCTTAACCTATCTGTGTCTCATTTCCAAAACTGAGAAAATAATATCCACACATTAGCATGTGAGGATTAAATAAGACATTGAATGGGAAAGACCCAATATGGAGTAAATGCTCAATACGTGTTGGTTTCTTCCTTCTTTAGACTTGACAGAGATGTCAAATTTTGACATGGTATTTGACCAGGGTTGGAACAGCAAGGCTAAGGGAGTCTTTTCTATGCATACTTACTAAAGACCAGATATTTTGATATGTCATTGAATCAAGAAGTATGTACGCTGGGAAAAAAAAAGAAAAAAAGTAAGATTGCATCTGCCCCTGGCCAATTTGTATGAATGAAAAATGAAAATAAATGGTATTCTTTAGTAAATACAACCCCAACCGAAAATAATAAATGATAGTCTACAAGTAGTGAAGAATTTGTCAAAATTAAAATTTAAAAATTTACTTACATTTTGAGGACCTATAAATAATTTTAGAATCAATCCCAGTATCCAAGAGTTTAAATTATCATAAAAAGAATGTATCAAGCCAAGTGTGGTGGCTCATGCCTATAATTCCAGCACTTTGGGAGGCCAAGGCAGGAGGATTGCTTGAGCATAGGAATTTGAGACCAGCCTGGGCAAGATGGTGAGGCCCTGTCTCTACCAAAAAAAAAAAAAAAAAAAAAAAAGTTTTAATTAGCTGGTCATGGTGGCATGTCTCTAGTCCTAGCTACTCAAGAGGCTGAGGCAGGAGGACCACTCGAGGCTGGTAAGTCAAGGCTGCAGTGAGCTGTGATTGAGCCATTGTACTCTAGCTTGGGCAACATGTGAGACCCATTTCTACCTTAAAAAAAATATATCAGAGGATTTCAAATATTACCATGCTTTGAAACTGGTTTTTTTTTTTTTTTTTTTTTTTTTTTTTTTTTTTTTTGAGACAGAGTCTGACTGTCACCCAGGCTGGAGTACAGTGGCATGATCACAGCTCACTGGAACCTCTGCCTCCTGGGTTCAAGCAATCCTCCCACTTCAGCCTCCCAAGTAGCTGGGACCACAGGCACACGCCACCACTCCCAGCTAATGTTTCCAATATTTGTAAAGATGGGATTTTGCTATGTTGCCCAGGCTGATCTTGAACTCCTGGGCTCAAGTGATCTGCCCACCTCGGCCTCCCAAAGTGTTAGGAATATAGGCATGAGCCACCGCAATTGGCCCCACTTTGAAACTTTTTAACAAAAGGCAAATTAATCTTTAAAAAATGTATTTGACAGCAACAATATACACATATGTGTGACCTAATCTTTCCACTTTCTTATTTGTTGTATCTGTTTGTTTGTTATTAAAGTTTTCTACTAAAATAACTGGGTTCCTTACACGGAGAGGTGACATCTAGAGAAATCAGTTTAGTTTAAATTGAATTGGCTGCTGTATGAAGCCTTGTAACATCATTGTCAGATGTACCAATAAGTCATTATTTTCAGGAATGACACTAACAATATGGTGACACATCCCATCTCCTTTGTTACAAAAAGGGGATAGTACAGGTGGTAAAGATAAGCAAAGTCACAGAGGCCTCATGGTCAACATTAAAGTGATTTGACAAACAAAGAATAGCAGAAAGAGAAACAGCAACTCCTATCTGTTTTCTAGGCCTCAAAAGATTCATAACTTGATATATTCTTAATTCAGCTAGGAATTTTTACAAATTGAAATGATGAAAAACACTGCATAAATATTAGAATTCTCTGGTGGAAAGATATGAACAATGAACGTGTTGCTGAATGAATACAAAGTACATAGCACTTTACAAATAAGAAGGCTGTCAAAGAAGAGAGAAATTGACATATATCAGAGGACCTACTGGAGCTAAAATATTAAATATGATGAGTGAATAAAGACTATTTTTCTTGTTGCTTTGTTCTTCTCGTAGGCAAGAACATTTCCTTCAAAAGAGCACACTAAATGCGTTCTCCAGTTGACTCATTTTCACACTAGATGGCAAATGTGTGGGAGGGCACACACACACAAAAAGATGCCTTTTGATTAGATTAGTGAGAGGGGGAAGTCTGATTCATCCATAAAATGATAGGAGCTATATTTGTTCTAATGATGCATCTAAGATTGCATTTTCAGTTGCTTGATTTTAGATGGTGCTTTTGGAGCATCTCTCTAGAAAGAAACTTTTAAAAATTCTTTAGCTGAAATAATTCTTTCTGACCTAAAACTTGAAATCTTAAAACTTCTGAACTATTATGTGGATATTAATTGCGATGAAAAGGAGGAGTTATTGGAGGGGGTTCTGGGGAAGGGTCAGAAGCAATATATTCCACGTCCAGAAAAATGGAGAGGGCTAGGAAAATATGGTGTGGGATTACACAATTTAGAACTGAAGGCTTTAGTCATGAACATTGAAACATGGTAATCCAAATGTAGTTGTCCAAGAGATCTGCTACTGCACATTATCTAGGCCTGACTCATTTTTCTTACTTGTACTTTCAAATATGTCGTTGGCCCAGTGGGACTTGTTGAAGGTTTCCTATTAGATTAGGGTGTTATTACACTTTCTAGTCGAAAATGCTGTTGAACTTCTCTTTCTTTTCCTTTAAAAAATACCCAGGTAAATGGCTTTTGCTATAGTTGGCTGAGAGTTTCCAACATGGTTTGAAGTGAAGAACGTTTGAAATTTATCATATGATAGATAAAATGATGACAAAGTTATATCTCATTCCTGATACTAAAATTTTGTCTGTGTGATAAAAATGACAACTGGTCCAAGCATAGAAATGCTGTTTAAGGGTGGAATAAATGCCTTGTCTCTGCACTATTGACTACCCAGTGCTCAAAGTTAAGTATTCAAATACTATACATCTTACCCCCAAAGATCATTGATATAGATTATATGAAAATAAATTCAATTCAAGTTTAACATTAATTACCCTTTATTACAACTGCATGGATTTATCATAGTCCAGACTACAGTGGCTAGTGTGGCTTTGGGCAGTTATTCGATATCTGACAATGGCAAGGGGAAGTATATAGCATGGCAAGTTTTCTGATTTAAATGAGGAATATTAGACGGCTATAAAATCCTCCATAAAATGAAATGTCCAATTTTATCCATGTGATACTTCTTATTTTGCTCTCAGTGGAGTAGCATGTACAGATTATGTCAAATGTCAACAAATATGAAAACAAAATGCAAAAAGTCTAGATATTTTGAAACACCTGGATATTTTATTTTCACTTTCCTTATGAGTTTTGGCTGCAACAAACTATGCTAATCTAAAAATTTCTTAATAACTTTGTTTTAAATCTTTGGTTATGTCTGATAAACTTGAGACTGAATCAGATTCCCTTTATGATGATCTAATTGGCCGTTGACTTTGGGAAAGTGGAAAAGGCCAATTTGATTCCTTTGTGACAGATTTGGTCAAGAGAAAGACCTAGGAAAGAAGGGCTACAACAATAAACAAGTTGTTAAATCACTCTATATAGTGGAGTTCAAAGAAATAAATGAACAAACAAAATTTAAGAATGAATTCTCACTTCAATCATTGAAACATTGTGTGTGTGTGTGTGTGTGTCTGTGTGTGTGTGTATGTATGCCAAGTTTGTGCTTTGTTTCCCTAACTAGAGTGCAGTGGTGCAATCATGGCTCACTTCGGCCTCTCAGGCTCCAGCGATCCTCCCACCTCAGTCTCCCAAGTAGCTAAGACTACAGTCACACACCACTATGCTTGACTAACTTTGTGTGTGTGTTTGTGTGTGTGTTTGTTTGTTTGTTTGTCTGTTTGTTTGTTTCTTTTCATAGAGATGGGATTTTGACATGTTGCCCATCCTAGTAAATTTAATCTTACTGAGACTCAGTTCTCTCACTTGTAAATGGAGAAAATAATGCCCACTTCACTTGACTGTTACGAGAATTAGCCAAGATAATTAGGCTCTAAGCATTTAGCGTAGAGCCTAAAAACTGTAAGCATTTAATAAACGTTACTTTCTGTTTATCCTCTTTCATACTAAAGAAACTAAGTTCAATTTTGATCAAAGTCTAGTATCATGTTAAATATCAACTTTCCCTTAATAATTAAATCCCTGCTGATCTTTTACGCCATAGTGTTTGTGTTAATTGAAGAGCGATTCAAGATGTCTACACACTACAATTAGAGATGACACTACAATCTAATGAAGGCCCTCTCCTACTTAGGAATAGCTTGTGTTCCAAAAGCCAATGTGTTATTCCCTACTAAGAATTTAAAAACACATATTCCCAAAGAAACAATGCTTTAGTAATCTATCATTTACTTTATGTATTATGTAAATAACACTGAAGAGTTTAACAACTTACAATATTCTGTGGCAAAATGCATTCAAATTTCCAAGTTGCAACTTTGATAATGTATGCCTAACACAGGCAGTAAGAATAGAATTTCTCCTAGCTCCAAGATACTATGGGCTCTTCTGTAGGCTGGTATAGTTATCTTTTGGTGAAGACACTTCTTACCACCTCCATTGCTGTTGTTCTGTTCTCAGTCACCATTAGTATAGCTTTCTGGCTGGGCACAGTGGCTCACGCCTCTAATCCCAGCAATTTGGCAGGCTGAGACGGGTGGATCACCTGTGGTCAGGAGTTCAAGACTAGCCTGGCCAACATGGTGAAACCCTGTCTCTACTAAAAATACAAAAAATAAAAATAAAATAAAATAAATAGCTGGGCCTGGTGGCAGGTGCCTGTAATCCCAACTACTCAGGAGGCTGAGGCAGGAGAACCGCTTGAACCCGGGAAGCGGAGTTTGCAATGAGCCAAGGTCATGCCATTGCACTCCAGCCTGGGCAACGAGAGCAAAACTCCATCTCAAAATATATATATATATATATATATATAGCACTTTCCTACCTTTAGGTTCATTTGCCCTTCCTCCCCAACACACACATACACACAGACACCTTTTTCTTTTCCTTTACTTCCTCCCCAACACACATACACACACACACACACACACACACACACACACACACACACCTTTTTCTTTTCCTTTAAGAACTATTGATTCTCCATTACTGTTGTTCCTAACTGCTACTTTCCCCCAACTACCGTAAAGCTTAATGCAAACTTATCACCCTATGTCCCCCCCGAATCTCTAAAGTAAACATATTACCCTTTTGGTTTTTGTGGAGAGGAGAGGATAATCAGAGTTTGCAGCCAGGAAACTCGTGGAACTAACAATCATTAAACATCCTATCCTATACATATATTTCTACACCAGGCTCTGACCTCATCATATTTCTCATTCTTTTCTTTAGACTTGGAGAAAATTAAAGACATCATTTATTCTTCATAGAACAAACCAGAATCATGGGATCTGAGATTTGATGAATGAGATGGGAGGGAATAAGGAACAGGATTGGATATCTAATAGAGATAGAAGAGCAGGACACTGGTGGAAAAAGTCTTAGAAACAAGTTGTTGAATAAATATGCAGGAATAATGTATGCCTAACAAGCTGTTGAATAAATATGCAGGAATAAACAAACGAATGAGATTTACTCAAGTAAATGAGCTTTAAAAACTATAAAGAGATATATTTGGTTGGTGCAAAAGTAATAGCAACTTTTGCCATTACTTTCAAAGGCAAAAACCACAATTTTATACCAACCTAATACAATTGCATGTTGCTTTCTCTTCTCTCTGGTCCACTATGGCAAATGGGAAAGGTTGGGAATTCCTGGAGTATTTAGTCAGTGTCACACTAAGCAAACAGATATTCTGATGCTTGAAGTATTCATAGATGTAGTAAGGTATGATAAAAAGATCCTTACTTGCAGGTCATCTGGGTTTGAGATCACATTTTCTCACTTCCTAGTCAAAGCCCTTGGGTAATTCTTTTGCTTTGTTCAGGTCTCTGTTTTACAATTTTTGAAGTGATGAACCTAGAATACCAAATGAAGAAATACCTAAATACGTTTTTTAATTAAAAAAATAACTAAGATCCACAACTTAGATCATTAAAGATTTTGAACATGGGGTATTTTGTTTTAATTATCCCAGTGACGTTGTCTACACAACACGGAACACCCATGTGAATCCAAAACATTCAGTTAGCCATCTGGATGACTCCAGACGTGGCGTGTGTGGCATACTGCCATCAGAGCATCTGTATGGCTGATATTTTCCTTTCCTAACTGAATGTTTAGATAGTGATATGGAATAACAAGGACCCAATTAGCTAGTACTGTTTCTCACTCCTTACCTTAGTCAAGAGCCCATCCCACACAAAGGAAATAATAAGAAAATTATTTTGCCCGCACATCCATTCAAACCAAGTCACCGAAGGCATTCACTTGAACAGAGTATGTCCTTTACTGAAGAATAAGGAAGATGAACACACACTTCTTTTAGCATAAAAAACATTGACCAGGGTCAAGTAGCACATTGCTAGCTGAGTTGAGGCCCAGCATGGCTTATTAAGGCTATTTGCTGAGAGAGCTTGTATTAAGTCACTGGGCTTCTTTAAAAAAATTTTTTTCCCTCTCTAACAAGTGCCAGACATGTGAGTCCATAATGAGTTTAATTAAAGTCAATGGCAGCCAATAATTCAAACCTTATAAATGTGAGAGCAAACAAGACTCTTAAGTCAAAACATGAAATATTCCATTTAAGTGGAAGTTTTAATCTTGTTTATAAAATAAAATTACCACGTATGTTATGGGCTAATAGAGTTCAAAGATCTGATTTACAGTGCTGGATCTACCTCTTTGCTATTTGGGGAGAGTAAAAATTTTTAGTAAGAGAACTTTTTTATAGCATCCAACAATATGCTTGTATATAATTGGTACTTAATACATATTTATTAAGCACATAAATGTGGTAAAAGGTACAGTTCTAAGAGAAGTAAGCAATAAGGACAACACGAAATGAAGATAACAAGCAGCTGCAAAGGAGAAAAGGCAGATGAAAAGCGATGGGGGAGAGATTTATTTCATTAACTCACAATCCTTGTAATTTTTGTATAAAGCTATATTTTTACTCCTTCCTAGAAAGATTTAATGTGAGTTACAATAAGGTTAAATATTATGACGAATGGATCACTTTTGCAGGATGTACTATTAGTTCCATACACAATTAAAATATGTGGAAATGATTCATTTCCAAAACAAATGGATCAAGTTTATACAGGGATTTAAGGCTCTTGATTGTCATTTGTTGGTTGCCTCTCAAATCTGCAGTAGTTTAACACACTGAGGTTATTCTTTTAACAAAACAGATGTCTTACTATATGAAATCTGTAGCTACATGTTTATATTATTTATGTATCACATTAATTGAAAATTTTTATTGGATCCATTCTCATTTTCACCAAAATTATTTGACTCTCATATTCTATTGAAATCTACTGTCCTAGTTGAGAAAAGTTTCAAGATTCAAATTACAATGAAGAAAACAAATCGTATTAGCCATGCTGCTCACAGCATCTTTATTTGGACTACAGTGGAAATTGTTAATAGGCTCCGGAAACCAATGTTCATAATCACCTTGTTTTATAAGAAACCAAAACATTTTGTTGAACATGTAAAATGAGAAGATAGAGCAGGCAATTAAATTTTTAATTGAGAGATTTGTATGTTTAAATTCTGACAAACCAAGCACCAAGCCTTTTTCTACCATTAAAAATGTTACTATCCTGGGATAAAGAAATAAGTGTTCACTTTATCGAAGAGAACCAGACCTCAGTTTAATCTGCTTGAAAAATATGTGATTAAATGTCTGAATTTTGAAATGTTTAAATTCGGCTCCATGTCACAGAACTTTAAATACCTCTTTGGTTACTTATTGATGTTTTAAGGTAAATTTGTTATGTGTTGTTTATATACATGAATATTTGGAACACATTCTTCACATTCCATCATAAAAATATTTTACATAATTTTTGAATAATAAACAATGAACTATGATCCTCTTCATGCATAGTAAATGTTAAATGCTGCATTGTTTGCAGACATTAAGCCATAAGTGTTATTTGAGATCTAACAAAATCCTGACCCCTTTAAAAGCCAAACAGCACTACAACAGGCCTTCCCTAGCAACTGTATTCATAATGGCAATCTCCGACAGTCAGTCAAACTAAATAAACCATCAAGAATTCCAAGCCAGAAATGAGTTGTTGAGGGCTCCCGTTATCATGTCGGGACTGAGGTCATGGAGGAAACCGGAATGTTATTTTCACTAGTGCTGGCCTGCCAGTTAGTGCTGGAATTAGATTTTAGTGAAGGTGAACTTCACCATTGCTGATACTGGCAGAAATGCGCTCAAAAATCCTTGTAAGGGCATCAGAAAGGCCTGTGGATTACAAAGAGGTGAATCCACCCCTCTCCTCTTTCTCTGTTTCTTGTCTTCAGTGTCTCCTGTTGATGTAGAAAACCATTGTTGTATACCAGAGTTTATGATCCCCAATTTATCTACCAATGCTAGGATTCAAACTGAAACTTCCTGAGCTGGGAGTATCAGGGCATTGAAAGGGCATAAACCTTGGTGCACATTGGTTAAGTGGGATAATCCTTAGCAACATACCTTTTGAAATGAGACAGTCAAAAGATGCTGTTCTTTGCTTTTATAATGTAATTGTTTTATTTTAATAGAAGGTTTAAAAAACATTACTGCCTTATCACATTTTTGAGTCAATAAAGCATCTTAGCAGGTCATAAAGGTATGCAGTGAAGGTGCTGAGCCTCCCAAAACACGTGACTGCTGCTTCTCTCTGGAAGTGGTGTTGTAGACTTGGGGACAGACGAGTGGAAAGAGTAAACTTCCATTATGAACAGAGAATTTTAAAAATGATTATGCACTCAGACTTTTATTATATTTCCTTTTTTTCTGACAACACAAACTGACTCAGTTACTCTGATTTTATGTCAGCTGCTTTAATACAATCTCAAAGAAAAAAGATAATCTACATTTATAAATGTCATTTGCTATAACAGCCGTGTGTGGTGCAGTTGCTATTAGACTACATAACTTAAAATAATGGTTTTATTTATGAATGCAAGAAGTAGCTATACGATAATACAGCTGATATACACAATTTTTTTCTTTTGTCAATTTGCCAAGGGAAAGAATATGGGGATGGTATTTAAAGGCACTGCAAAGTGCACAATAAAGAGTTCTGTGTTTCACTTCTACAAGATCATTTGCGAAGCAGTGAGGCAGGTGCAAACAGCTTATATTTTCTTTGCACTCTAGATTGAACCCCAAGACACGATTATTTTTATAGACATAAGCCCTCACCATGCACCCTATGAATTCGGATTGATGATGGCCTTGCCTCATAGCTAGATTAGCTTTAGTAGTGCTTCCATTTAGTCTCATTGTATTACCAGAAATGCATTGTTTATCATAGTTCTAGATATTGCAAATACAGTGGACAAGACAGAGAATCTTTATTAGCATAATGATGAAGCAGAGAGAATTAGTATAATTAAGATGCATCAACATAGAATAAAAGTTTTTGAAAGAATGGGCTGAAGCTCTTGAGAACAAGGCTTGGTGAGTAGGAGTGGACCTATCTATGCAGTTGGATGCTAGGCCACAGTCACGAGCCTTTGTTTCACCTGCTGGGTTGGCTACAATAAGCCAACATAGACTTGAAGGCTTGCCGAGTTATAATCCTTCATATTCCTATTTTAAAACAATATTTCAGAATTATTTATTACTTTATATTGAGCTTGGTAGAAATAACCTTTGTCCTGGATTTTGAGCACTAACAGGCATTTTCATATCAGACTAACATCAACATTTGAAATATATCTCAAACCAAATATTCTCAAGATTAGAAACAGCAACCTGTTACATCATTTCCTCAAAAAATTATAGTCTGAGATGCAAAGGGCCTTTTATAAACTGATTTTTGAAGGTCATATTTTTAAAATAAAAGAAGACTAAAGAAATAAAGTGGTCTCCTTAATAAATGTCATTTTCTGTGTCTCTCCTTCTCTCTCTCTCTCTGTCCACAATAGTCAGCAGTACACACAGAGGCTGCGATGCTCACATGGTTGTCTGATGCACATGGGCAATGCGTTAGTAGAGTTGACTGTTTTTCTGTGCACCATTTTGAAGGCTGTAGGTGCAGTTGCTCCCTGAATCCTACCACTGGCCTCTCTTTACTTCTAAGCAGTGGCCAATCAAGTATGCACACAAAGAATTCAATCACATGAGGCAAGATGCAGGTCGGCTTATTGTTTAATGTAGAGAGCTGCCTAATAAAGCTGGACTAGAGAAGAGGCAAAATTTCCTTTCTGCCAAAATCAAGCCCTGCCCTACTAAATATCCAACATGAGAGAAAGAAAAAGACAGAGATACTCTGTTTGTTACAGCAAGTGTTCCAAGAGAGAGAAAGAAAGTATAGCCTGTTTCCAGATGTGGGCATCAGTGTAAGCTGACCCGACTTAACTAAGATAGCGCCAAATCAGAGAAGATAATCTTCCTTCTGGAGAAGGAGTAAATAATTGGATAGGGAAAGGGAACAAAGCTTTTCCCCCAGAATTTATTGAAGGTACAAAGTGGGACATTTTTGGTGGACATTCTCTTACTGTATGGGAACTCAAGAGCAACCAAGTAGTATCCTTTCAACACATAAAAAGTTATATGAACTCTTTGCTTGTTTAAGAGTTAATTCTACCTTCCTTACTCATATAGTTCAGCATAGGGTTCCATAAGAGGTAATGCCTCTAACTTAGCATTTCCCAGAGCATGTTCCATGAAACGTAAGTTCTTTGTGATGTAATTTTAAGGCAAGTGGAGAGTCTGGTAACCAACTAAGTGTGATGAATATTGAATCAAACAATACATTGGGTTAAACAGTTATCTTTACTGAAGGACTTCTCTACCTGTAATATGTGAATGTGTATTGTGAACGTGTATTGTGAACATTTGAGAGGTGTATAGAATGTATTGTTTCCCAAAATTATTTGATCACCATGTTCTGTTTTTCAGGCGTATCTCACAGGATTAATGTTCCTAAAAGCATCTTTTGAAAAACATTGTACAAGTGGATATTCTTTCACTTCTCACTTCCAGAACACCTAGCCCAGTGGGTGAAGATAGATCAAAGAGAATGGTAGCAGTCTAAAGTCAGAAAAAGCCAACCCCTCTTGGGTCTGGAGCTGGATGGGTTGATGCTAGAAGCCAAGGCTATGAACAGGAGCTCTAGATTTGAATTCAGTTTCACACTAGATGATTCAATAAGAGCAGATGATAAAGAAAATATGAATGATAATGCTTTTAGAGAGCATATTCTGTACCAATTTGTCTCCAAATAATACCTTATACCTGGCATAGCTAACGCATTTATATTACTTATTAGATGCCCCAAGGCATCTGTGTTTATAATGCCTCTCTTAGAAATTCTACAATGTGACCAAGAGGAAAGTTGAACTACCTGGTCAGCCCTCGATCCATTCTAGGCTCTTAAGTCTACAGAGTCAGCTATAACTGGGCTTGCCATATGGACAACTGTGGATGGGAAAGATGCTAGAGCGTATTTCACTAGATTCACATAATTATAAAGCATAGTCAAAGTCAGTTTTGTTTCTAAGTGCTAAGAAGGAGGAAAGTTGGACATTAGTGTTTTTACTTTATCTATTACTGTTCCAACCCAGAGTTTTATCCCCTTCCTCTGCATTGGAATCCTAAACATGTATATGCTACTCATTTATAAGTCTAGCCAAAATATTCATGTACTGTATCATTGCAGATTATTGAGTTTTGTAAATAGTTTGTGTTTTATCATTTAATGTTTTTAACTAATTTTGGAGCAAAACCTAAAATGTGCTGTAAGTCTGTCTGCTTTAATGAATAGAGTATATCGATCAGGATCAAATATTTCTTAATATCTTGGGACAGTTACATTGAATATCAATGATTAGATGCTGTCCTCTAATGCATCAAGTTCACAGAATGTAATGAAGCATACAGGATTATCTCTACCCTAAGTCATCCAAGAAAGCAAGAAAGTTTTTATTTTTCTTATTATTTTTTCCTTCACTTCCCTTTTTTTGTTGTCAAGTTTTCAGTTGTCATTCTCACTGCTCTCAGTATGCCTGCATAATCTGTGGTAGACTGAAAATCAAATAACTACAACTGTTAGAATTTGTGTTACGTAGGAGTCAGTAGACTAGTATTGAACTACTTTTCTACAAGGCAACTACATGTATTTAGTGTGTAGATTTTGAAACTTCACTTTGGCCTGACCAAAGATATTTGTGTTTACTTCTGAGTTGTTGATTCTGTTTTGAGGTGAGAAAATGTTTCTCTACTTGTAGATAGATAGAGATAGATAGATAGATAGATAGATAGATAGATAGATAGATAGATAGACAGATAGATAGATATAAAATGTCCTAAATCCTTTAATTTAACTGTGAACTCTGTGAATATAGATTATCTGATACTTAAAGAACATTCTACATAGTAGCACACATTAGGTGCTCAAAAAATATCTGTTGGCTAAGTGATTCTGTAATTCCCTCTTCCCACCTGTACTTAACAGCTCTGTCAGATTGATTCTGACTTTGGCTAGAATTACAAGAAAAATTATTCTACTTGGAACAAACATTCTCATATACACACTATGGGTTGAACTGCATCCTCCCATAAATATGCTGCAGTCCTAACCCCCAATACCTCAGAATGTGACTTTATTTGTAAGTAAGAACTTGGCAGATGTAATTAGTTAAGATGAGGTCATACTGGAGCAGGGCAGACCTTTAATCGAATGGGATGCTGTTCTTGTAAAGAGCAGAAGAGACACACAGGAAGAAGACAGCCATGTGGCAACAGAGACAGAGATGGAATGATGCATTTACAAGTCCAGGAACACCAAAAATTGCCATAATCACCAGAAGCTACCAAGAGGCAGGGCTGGATTCTCCCCTACAAGTTGTAGTACAGTCCCCTTGACATTGATTGGGGACTTATGGCTTCCAGAACTGTGAGACAATGAATTACAGTTATTTTAAGCCACCCAGTTTGTGATACTGTGTTACAGCAGCCCTAGGAAATGAAACAAATCCAGTACATTTTATTTTATTTTCTTCTCATGTTTGGGGAGAAAAAAGGATAACGAAGTTGTTCATTACCTTACTCCCAGGTTGTTACCTGAGACTAAGCAGATATCCAGGTGATAGTTCATAAGGTGATGACCCCCTCCAACTGTTGTCACAGCAGCAATGAAATCTTTACCAGTAGAGACCCAGTAAAGTAAAAAATAATAGCCACCTGTTGTGCCACAAATGGATTGGGAGAAATATAGATGGTTACAGGGATGTGGGGGGTGGGAGGTAATAGGAAAGTCTAGACTCTACAAAAATTACTTTGAAAATTGTCCAACAGTTTATTTAGCGAGAGCACTCAATATTTTCAGGGAATGGCCAAATAAGAACATTATAATAATAGAACATTTAATAATGTTAATTCTCAAGGGACACTTTCTTCCATTTGTGGGCAGGAGAGAAAGGAGGAAAAAGAAAGAAAAGGAGAATAGAAGGTAGAAGGAAAGAAAAGAGAGAAAGAATGAAGAAAGAAAAAAGTAGAGAGATAGATAGACAGATAGATACATATAAAATATCTATTTATATGAGAGCCAAATAATTTGGGTGAAAATGAGAATGGATTCAATAAACATTTTCAATTAATATGATAAATAATATAAACATGTAGCTACAGATTTCATATAGTAAGACATCTGTTTTGTTAAGAGTAATCTCAGTGTGTTAAACTGCTGATGAAATACCCCTAAGAAAACTACAACTACCATGAATCATAGTAGCTACATTTTAGAGGGCAATTGTTATGTGCCTCAGCTGCACTAAACTTTTTAAGTGCTTTATCCGATTTAATTCATATAAAAACACTGTAATATAGTTATCACTTCTTCCTATTTTACAGGTGAGGAATGTGAGTATCAAAGATATTTTGTCCCTTAACCCCAGTCCTATTAACAGCTATAGTAGGAGCTGCAATCAAGCCCAAGCCTTTCTGGCTCTAACCATGTGGCTCTGTGTTGGCAGCGTACTAAACGTAGGCTCCAGAAATTGTGTTTCATTGCTTTTCTCAAAAAAGATCATCACTAAAAAAGAGAGAATTTGTCAAATTAGTAGATGTTTACTGAACACTTTTGATATTCCAGGCACTGTGCTAGACCCTATTAAAGATTCAGGAAAATATTTGACTATTGTAACGTCAAAAATTATAGTAGTTAAACAGTCTCTCCGATGTAACACTTACCTCACTGTCAAAAACATTGAATGATTGCATATATGTTCAGTGTGTTCCTTGGCATCCCCTCCACCTCTCCCTTTTGTAAAATTTGGTTTGTGGATTCTCTGTCCAAAATCCAGAATGTCCAAAAGGTCAATTGTAGCAGCAATACCTCAATTGCATATGGAGAATCTCTTACACGTATTTATGTATATATATATATATTTTACATTTTTATAGTGTATTTAGAATTTTCTAACTTTAAAGCGATTTTCTCAGCCATTTGCCATCAGTAGCTCATAATATAAGCATGGAAGGAATATTATCACAACTTATAAATGAGGAAATTAATATTTAGAAAGGAATTTGAATCCTTTTAAAGGAATATCCACCTATAGGAAGTTGCATTGGGGATCCTAAAATCTAAGTTCTTCTAAAGGAGAATATTTCCTATTCCCATTTTGCTTTTTAATGCCAAATGCTTTCCTTGAAGTTTTTCTCTTGCTTCATTTTAGGGTATTTTTTAAGTCTGTGGGTCTAAGAAGCAATACAGAGCCATGTTGCTTAAAAAAAGCAATCAAGTCAAAAGTCCTACACAAAAGGGACACATTTCAGAGAAGCTACAAATAAATATGTTAGAGATTGAACTGCAACCACTCAGTAGTATTTTTTTGTCAAGAAAACATTTTTTTTTTTTCCTAGAACTTAGTCAATACAAAAAGAAAAAGGCAGATTTTTTCAGGGTCTCTCTGTTTGCATGTGAGTTAGAGAAAATACACAAGTCTGACAAACATCTGGGAAATGGTTATGTGGAGTGCTCGGGGTTTTTACCCCCTTCACATTTTGCCTGGAATTCATAACAGTGCCCTGTCTTCTAATGTGATTGGCTGCAACAGTTCCAGTAATTTAAAATACAAATAGTGCTGAGAAAGCATGGTAAGGATTGGCATGTTATAGTTCTGGAAACACTGAACATTATGAATGATGTAGCGGTAAAAGGAAAGAAATATTGCCAGAAAATATTGATAGTGGATTGGATCTAAATTCACAGGAGAGGGATTGCCTGGCAGAAATATATGGTTCCCTATCCCTGTAACATTGCAGTTTTTTGACTTCATTTTCCGTTGGAAGAAAAAAAAGTTTCTTGCTGTTAATATACATCAACCCTTTTCACTATTTAGAAATTAACATGATTTACACATATCGAAGCTCTGCGGTTTAGAGCACACACTTTGGTCAGATAGAATTGGGGTAAATCTCAAGCTCTCTACCCACCCTGGGTCTGCTACTCTGTGAACCTCAGTTTCCTAGTCTGTCAATTGCGTGACTACCAACACTTCATGTAGAAATCATGAAGAGTAAATAAGGTAAATGCGTGTAAAAATAAACCAAGCAGAGTGCCTGGCCCTCTGAATACTCTCAGTGAATGATGGTTTGTATTTATTTTTGACTTTGCATTTGCTCAGCCTGGATGTGCTTGTCTAGATATCGGTAATCCAATGAGTCTAAAACAATACCTCAAAATGTGGCTGAAATGTGGATAAAAGATCACTTTGTTAGCAATTGTTTACTAATTATTAGGGGTTCTATGCATCATTCCAGCTAGTTTAAAGGAAGAAGGGCCAGGTAGAAGTGACAGAACTAAAATAATTCCTCTTTTTTGTGTTTAGCCTGTAGGATTTATAAGGAAAGTCAATAATGCAAATCAAGGTAATGGCGGTCTTTGGGGCACATAGAAAAATGAATTAAATTTATCCACATCGAGGAAAACTCAAAGGCACCAAAAATAAGAAGAGAATTTTGGATGGATCAAAACTCATGCCAACGATTTGTGGAAGGGATGTACCCAATTCACTGAGAAGACATGCAGGGGAAGGGGGAGGAAGAGAAATAATTTTCAGGGTGTGCCCTCTTGTTTTTCCATGTCTTTTCCACACTTTATTTTCTCTGCCATTGAAGACTCAATTCAAAACTGGCTCTGGAGTAGAATGAAAACCAAGAATTTAATTTAGGAATTAGAGGGAGTTTTCAAATGTCAGAATGTCTCCCTTTGAATTTAGTTTTTGACATGAACAAATTTCTTAAAATAGGAAGGTAAGTCTTATGCATCTAAGAAATAGAGAATAAAATAATCTGTGGTTGTTACCTTTCTCAGCTAAGAATAATTCCAAGTATTAAAATCGATAGCTAGGATCTGTTTCTATTTTCTAGGAAAACTAAGATTCTCAAAAGATTATGATTACGTTTAAGCCAATTAAACAAACAGAATAAACTCCAAATTTAGATTTCCTTTCATAGTTATAAATATGTCGAGAATAAGAGATGGAATGTATGTACGTAACTAGGTCATAAATATATCTAATAAGTCAATGGAAAGGAGAACAGACTTAGAACATAGAACAGCACTGAAGTTTGTGAAGTAATATTTCCTACCTCATTCTTAGGTTATGCTGTCTGATAAGATTATATGAGTGCTATTCATCAAAATCGACAGATTTTTATGCCTTTTTCTTTCAGAAAATTAAATTTTATTCATGTTCAAAGGGGCAGTTATTCAGCATTTTTCAGGTAGGACGGATTAGGCACACTAAATGCTTTCTCCTTTCTGCAAAGCTAGGTCCCCAGGAAGGGGAGATATACCTACACCCAATAGCCAGAGGGATATGGAGAAAGGGACAACATGTCAGAGATGGTGACATGAACACAAAACATCTGGATGCCAGGATTTTCATTGCAAGAATTCTACAGCTGCAGCCTGGGGTCACCTTGAAAGCTCTTTCCATACCTCATGCATAGGTAAAAATCAGGGTTTCCTTCTGCAACCTCTGAAAGCTGGAGGAGACATTTGAAAATGTGACAACTTAATATTCTTTCTCTCCCCGCTTTCCACTTCCACTTCCCTTCCCCAGTGTAAGCACACATGCATGCACACACACACACACACACACACACACACACACACAAAACAAAGAACAAGCCAGAAAAAAATCCCAATGGTTTAAAAGGAAAATAGATTAAACAGCAAGTAATTCCTAGTTTTAAACTGTACCATTATTTTAAAGATTGAATAGGCATGGCTGGCACATAATTTCCTGAGGCTGTAAAGCCAAATCCTATAATAGTTTAATACTAGATCCTACTTGACTTAGATGCTATTTGTCCACATAAAAGTATCACCAATGACACCTTTGTTGGCCAGTTTCAGCACAACCACCAAGCCCTTAATGAGCATTTATTATCTATTTGACCTTCAGAGGTCTCAGGGTGCGTGCACAGTTATAAAGTCATATGCATAAAACCATCTCTGCAATAAATTAAAATTAAACTAACCATGGCAGCGGTATTCTAGGAGCATAACTTTACTTACTTGGGTAGGCCAGGTGGAAGCAATGAGTTCTGCTCCATGTCCTGAAGGTCAGGAGAATTGGATTCTGTCAAACAAGGAAAGCAGGAAAACTGCAGAGTCCAGCAAGAATCACCCTCTAGCCTGTGGCCTGTCAGTAGCAGCATCTAAGCAAGGGGCAATATCTACCCTGTTTGAGAAGCATCAGGCTAAATCCAAGCATATTAATGTGGGGCTAAAAGAAGATTTTTGCTGAAGTGCCTTCATCCCCGCCTTGTGTACCTGCTCTATAAAACAGGACAACCTTCTCCAGGGATATGTGTCTGTCCTCCACATACAAGACGTTTCCAGTAGAGCATATCAAAGATTATGTTTTCATCATTTGACCATCCTGACAGTGAAGACATCAAATTGCCTTCCTCCACTTAATAAGGGCTCCTTCCTTGAAAAAAGAAAATGCCTTTTAAGACAAAAAAAATCATAGAAATTAACTAAATGAGCCTCCTGTCATGTATATACCACTAAATATGCAACTTAATGCTGAAACTGGAGCCATATTACATAAAGTTGGATGGTCAAGGGGTCAATTGCACGGTTAGCTTCTGTTCTAAAGGCAACCCCAAACCTCCTCTTTTGATTCTTGGAAGGAATTCAAGAGCCAAGTCACTCTACCTTAGTTTGAGCTTATGTTGCCTTCAGGTGAACAGTAACAGGATCAACGGGATAAACCAGAAGCAGTTGACTTGCTGAAACACATAGTAATGTCCATTAAAGTAACAACAAGAGTCATTACAGCTCACAACTTCCAACAGTTGTTCTAAAAATAACACAGACTTCAGAAAACAGTTTTCTCGGTGTTATGATTTTATTGACCACACAAGTGCTCAAACTAGTCAGTTAAGAAGAGACGAGGAAGCCTTCCCTGCTTAAGGTATTATTTTAAGCTGATACTGAAGAGCTGTATATTTGGGTTTCCTATTCAGTACAGCAAATGTGCTTAATTTTTTCAGAGACTATGAGGTTTTTTGTTGTTTGGTTTTGTTTTAATTCAAGCAAAACAGTGCTGTCTAATATTTATTTCTAATACTATTAATGTTTCCTGTACAGTGAGCAGAGTAGGTAAGTTACGCAGGCACAAACTTCTAAGACAAATGGAAAAATTAAACTTAATTCTCCCTCACATTACATTTCCCCTTTTTTCTTGTTTTTCTTTTTTTAAAATTTTTTGACATGGTTTAGCTCTGTCACCTAGGCTGGAGTGAAGTGGTGAGATCATAGCTCCTTGTAGCCTTGAATTCTCGGGCTCAAGTGATCCTCCCTCTTTAGCCTCTTGAGTAGGTGGGACTGCACGAGTGCACCACCATGTCAGGCTAATTTCTTTCTTTTTTTAATTTTTGGTAGAGACGAGGTCTCACTATGTTGCCCAGGCTGGTCTTGAACTCCTGACAATCTCCCCACCTCAGACTTTCAAAGTACTGGATTATAGATGTGAGCCAACACACACACAGTGTATACTTACTTTTCTTTGCTTTTTTTTCCTCTTCCAAAGCTGCCTAAATATCACACTTGCTTTTTAAAATTCCCTCCCAAGATCAATGCATAATTATCTAGTTCACAGAAGCAAATGTAGAAATGTCCATCCAAAGCAGTCTGTGTAGGTAGAGCCTAGGAGAGAGACCATAAGAGGCACTACATTCTAGAAGAACCTTTCGTAGTGTCTTGCTTCTCTGAATTACTGAATTAATATATAAATTAAGAGCAGTTAGACTGCCAGTTGAAGAGACTTGTGCCTCAATTTTAAAAAGACAGCAAATCTGAAGTCGTTACAGTCACTATAAAAAGTGGTGGCTCATCCTGACTATGCCAAAGACCCTCATTAATCCCTGCATTCTTGCCCTCCAGCTGCACTCCTCTTTCAGGAAGCCTGAGCTCCTCACACTTCTCCTCCTTCACCATGCTCAGTACTCCCTCTGCAACATTGCTCATATTCTCTTTCTGGAGGCACAGGCCAGACCTGCCCTATTTCTGACCACTCATAACATCCTTATTTCTACCTTTGCTTTGGCACTTGATTATATTTTATTATATACTGACTCTCACTTTCGTTTCTTTCATCACAAGCAGTAAGGAAAGGCACAATATGTGTAGAAATCTCCCTGGTTTCCATTGAATGTCCAGTCAGACAGCACTGAATTTGAACTCCTGACTGTCATTTGCTAGCTGTGTGACCTCAGACAAGGTACTCACTCATAAAATTAGGATCTTGATAGTGCTGACTCAGTGGGTCATTAAATGAGATAATGCATGCAAGTCACTTGGCAGTGGGTTTGCATATAGTAAAGATTAGAGAAACTGTGGTAGTTTTTGTTATCCAAGTCATTGAGGTTATCGTTACAATTATTAGAGACTGGGGTTTACATGTGCTAGTACTTTATATGATGTAGTTATTCAGCCTTTCTAAGCCTCAGTCTCTTCATCTATAAAATGAGAGAGTTGGACTAGATGATCCTACTTCTGGAAATCTCTGATCCTGTCATTGATTATATATTATCTAGTTGAAGGCAAGCCTTGTGTCATATTCCTCTTTTGCAGTCACCCTAGGATCTTGCACAGAGCACATGTACTCAGTATATTATATAACGAAACTAAAAACAGTGGTTTTTTAAAGTATACATTTATTTGTATATCTGTGTATCTGTATATGTGTTAAGTAAGAAATCTTCACCTGTGGAACACGAAGAACTGTCCATGTGCAGAATGTTTCCCAAGATATGGTAAATCAGGGGATCTTTTCGTTAGGAGACAACCAAAAGATTAATCCTCTAGAAGTTTAACACTCCCTCAGATAAATGAATATGGTTTGAGGTATACTAGGATGCCCTGGGGTTCCCAGATGTTATCAGTGGGTAAAAGAGTGCTGGGTCTGAAGTAGCAGTCAGAGGGTTTCAGGGCACTCTCTTACCCACTGGCAAGGGCCTGGAAGCTAACCTGGTCCGGACCTCAGTTGGGACCCTAAAACTGTGATGCCTCCTACTCGGATGAGTCTTACTCAAACTGGCCTCCTTTGCGATCTGATGATTTCAGTGTTCAGATTTTGGAATGATGCCTGGTGATTCTGGAGGCAATCAGGAGGCTGTCCTCTTGGAGAGTGAGACTTACATCAGAGCCACTGTATTTTACTTAATAACTTTGTACTAATCTCATTTTTTTCCTTTTGAAAAAAAAAAAAAAGCAGTAAGAGAAAGTCTGAGAAGATCATAGCCATTTATTGCCATATTCTTTGTGTTGTTATGGCCAAGAACATTTGTCTGCAAAGAAGTTGTTGGTTGCCTATGAGGGGGCCAGCTCCTGCTGGTTGTACCTCAGCTGAGATGATGATTCTCTATGACATCACAACCCTCCCCACAGCAACGAAATGTGACCTCAGGTGCAGAAGAAGCAATGAGATTGATGAACTCATAAGAGATAATGACTATATTCTCCTATTTAGCAAAAGAGAAGATAAATACAATAACTGTCATAAACAGGCTATGCGTGTATTGCAATTCAACCAAGTGGACTTAGCATTTTGCACCACTTGTCCTATTTGTGTATTTGCTACATACACATCTGTACTGTGTTGATTTTCTCTTGCACCTTCAGGTGTGATGGCTTTATATGCTTACAGAAAGTTTTGGTGGTTGTTGTTGCTTACTTCCTATATGACATAAAGTCTTTTTAAAAAGCAAGTCCAAGATTTTTATACATTGTTGTTGATTATATGCTAATGACTAGATATGCAACAATATTTTAAAGGTCAATAGCGAGAACTTTGGTTATTTGGTAAACTCATTTACATATTAATATTGTGGTTCAAATGGTAAATACAAATGTTTGCCTGAGGGGAATGCTAAAACATATGAAAAACCTAGATATGCAAACACCAAAATGATGACGTGTGAAGGCAAGGAGTTTCTGCATCATTGAATAAACTGACTTAAAGTATTGGCATCATAACTCAGAAGGCAGTACTGCCAATTGAACTATAAGTGAAAAATATCAGATTTTTGGGTATTCATGTTCTCTAAAATAGATACATAATAATGGGCTCCAATTACCTTCAATAGTTTCATTAAGTGCCATATTGAAACATTTTGGTTACATTCATTTCAGCATTGATCCCTAAAGCTTTTTCCAGTATCATTCACTTCCACATTCATTCCAAGAGCATTTTTCTGTCCTCTACGGAGAATATAAAAAATTGAAAGTCATTTCCCTTGAGAAACTTGAGGAACAAGTTAAGACTTGAGGAAAGTCAAACACACAAATACACAAATGACAACTAGTAAACATAAACGGGCACAAGAGTGTACATGTTAGGAATAATCAATATTTATTGATTGATCACAATGTGCCAGGTCCTGTGTTAGGAGCAATATCAGCATTGCTTTATTTAATCCTCACAACTCAAAAGGTGTTAAGGAGCCTTTTTTTTCCAGTTGACAGGGACTAAGAAATTTAATAATTTGTCCAGGGTTAATTCAAGTATTGAGATTCAAACCCAGATCAACTTTCCCCAAAGGCCATACCTTTGAACACTCTGGAGGGAAATGGTTTAGCATTTGAATCATCAGCCTAGAATTTGAGGTCAGAGATATCACATCCACTCTATACCATGAGCTGTGGGACGTTAGACAAATCACCTATCTCCCTTGAACCTCAAGTTCTTCTTAAAATAGAATAGGGCAGATGAACAGGTTTTGCAAACCCTAAAATACTCTGCAAACATAATTTGCTAATATCTTCATTCTAGCCTGCATGTATATATGTGTGTGTGTGCGTGTGTGTATATATATATGTATACATATATATATATACACACATGATGCAGGAATACTGTGGACTGTGTTATACTAATAAAAAGAGACTTCTTAAAGATGATTCATTTTGGAATCATATGAAATTACTAGTCAGGGGTTGATAAAGAAGTGTCAGGAGTTCATTTACTGCTTAGAACAGTACAGCCAGAGTCTCATCTTCTATATGGAAATACATGACTCAATATTTACAATGAAATTATAGTATACTATTACTAAGTCTAGATACATTTATGCTATTCTAATCACCAGCACTGACCCACCAGTGGAGACATATTTAAAAAACAAGAATTTGATATTAGAGCAGTTAGAAAGATATTGGTAATGATTATGTCAATACGTAGTTCGCGTCAACACAGCTAAATGGGAGGGCAAGAGGCTTACAGAAAGAAACAGATGATTTTTTTCTTCCAGTAGATCTGCAGAGTTTTCTAGCATTTCGTAAGTATTCTGACACATAAAAAGCTCATTGCTCAGATTGTATGAGGGAATTGGGCATATTTAAACGCTTTTAAATCATTTTGTTGTTGTTATTGTGCTTCCCTGAGAGGACTCTTAGTGGTAAAAAGACAACTCATATGTCAAGCCAGACAGTAAATTGATATCTGAAGTCAGTTTCATTTATACCACCCTTTACTAGTATAGTTTTAATCTAATTGACTTTTATTCCCATCATAATAATACTTCAAAAACATTAATCAGTGTTGTTTCACTTTAAGCATATTTAAAATTTCCCTAAACTTAAGAAGTTAACATTATTTCAATAATTAATATCATTTTTATTCTTCAGCATAATTAGTTTGGAGCTGTATTGTTTTAATATGAAATTCAACCTATTACCCTAATGAGCATTTTTCTAAAAATATTGTTGAAACATTTTTAAAGACAGATAATGAATTTCAGAAATAATTTCACTGGAATATACTCACCATTTGGATTTCCTAGTTTTAGATTAGCCAATGGTAGTTTATCAACTTAAAAACTTACTCTTTTTTTTTAATTTGTTTAAAAAAAAAAAGGTGGGCTTAAATATGGATTTTTCTTCCCAACTCCTACCTGCTTCAGGATATGAACATTTCTAAACCTGAAGCAAACCAACATAGTTTTAAACTACTATATAAAATAAAAATGAGAATAACCTTGGCAAGAAAAACAATGAGCAATGTAAGATTCTGATATGTTAGGAGGTTTATTTAAAAAAAAAAACTAAAGTATGTGCCAGTTTTTCAGTGTCATTTGTCACGTTTTGGACTACATTGAGGTAAGCTATACTAATAAGAAGAAATCAGCTTTTTATATTATGACATACTCACAGAGCTTTGTGGAGGAGGCTGTTCATTGTATTTTTTCATCTCCTCCCACTCAGTCAATGTACATAAAACAGGCTTGTTGGCAGAAAAGGAAGGGGACAAATCTAGTCTAGAGTAATCACCAAAGCATTTTCTGAAATAGAGCTAAGAATCCAGGGTCAAATTCTCTCAATTTTAGATTGTAGAGCCTGGTAGAGGCAATTGTTTCATGCTTTTTATTAGCATCTATGAACCAAGTTGTGCAGTGATACCATTCCCATTTTTGTTAATCCACAGAACACATTACATTAAACAAAAAAGTAAAGATACTTTCAGACCTCTTTTTATTTTTCGTGTATTTGGTTTTTAACTTTGAGTCTAAGTAAAATGGAACAATGTCAGAAATCTCCTGGGCCTAAAAGGCCAAAACCAATATGAAGCAAAGGGATGAGCATATATACGTTCAACTGGCACTGATCTGGATAGGGAGTCGTACTGAATAATTTCTACGCAGAATTTCACACTGGAGCAGAAGTAGTATAGATCAGCTTTCTATAACGCCTAAATTCACCAAAAAATTTCTTCACTCTCCTCTTCTCTTGGGTAGCATAGATGTGGCGTACAAATTGCCCTCCTGCTTTCTGCCCAGTGGAGATAGCATAAAGATTTTCCCTTTTCCATTATAGAAAAAAAAAATTCGTTGTGGTAGAACTCATTATTAACCTCTTGTGAGCAGCTTAGTGGCAAGAACTTCTGATGCCCAAACTTAATCTTGACGTTCTCTTCTCAGAACTGCAATTAGCAATATAAAAGTTAACTTGACTCCTGAAAGATCAAAGTAAAAAGAAAGACTCACAACTTTCATTTAAATGGTACAGTATAATTCACAGAACGCTTCCTTAGCCAGTGTCACATTTCATTTGCACAATTACTCTGTGAGATACATAAACAAATACCTAACATTATATAATTTATTACTTCAATTCACATCATATACATGATTAAACAAGTTCAGAGAGGTTAAATAATTTATGCATGGTCACCAAAACCCATATCATTTCTCTTGTGTCTTGCCACCTGAGACAGAACCCTATGTGTTTCTTAGAAAAAAAAAAAATCCCAGTAATAAAATACTACATCCTGACTGTGTTAGAAAGATCAAGAGAGTAAGAGATACAGGGTCTATATTCATCCGTCTCAAAGTATCTTCACCTTCAGTGTATTGGAGTACTGTCTATTATTTGACAAGCCCCTGAGTGTAGTAATGTTCTCTCCAGGAATGATTCAAGCCCAATAGCTGCATTTAAAATGTCATTGATTTCTAGACACTAATACTCAAAAATGATACACAGCCCAGGTTTCTGGCATTCCATACGACCATCTGCTAGCATGGCGTGGTGCCCATTCACAAGGTAATAAGACAATTTAAGGAGCACACAGATGCCAAGCATTCCAAGGCTTAGAGTGATAACCTGAAAAATAAAGCAAGCAGCTTTCTTTTTCTACGATGAGCAGATCCGTCTAAGTCAAAACGTACCAAATCATACCTTGCATCTATTCCATTAGGGGAGACCACGTTAGTTGACATGTTGACATAGGGTAGCAAATACAAAGAAAAAACTGCTGTTACTAGCTCAAACCCTTGACTCATTTCTGTTTGTAGGTTATGAAGAGGAATTAAGGTACGATCCTCTTGAATAAAATCCTGGCATTTTAACCTAAGCTCAAAGACAGGCATCTGCCATGGAGAAAGTGAATGTTAGGTGGAAATTTCCAAATGCATTTTCTAATGTTAGGAAGCCTCATACCTTTATTTACTTGTGATCAATCAACTCTCCAGTAGCATGTGGCTCAGACATAAAAGAAGGTTCAAGTGTTGAGACAGGATTACATTTTCTGTAGAGGTAGATATGGTACCTCTATTGACTCATCTGGCTAAGAATATAATAAGGAAGATATGGTAAACACATGTTCTCCTCTGAATCCTAGCAAGCATCTTTTGACTAGAGCTGTTTACATGTTGCCTCACTGGAGACACATGATTCAGTCATTGTTCCTTCACAATAGGCTTTTTATGCCTATATTTGAGTTGTTTAAAGAATAAGGGTAGTAAGAAGAGAGGCTAAGGTAAGGTTAAAGAAGAAAAACAGAAGAAGAGGTTGGGCATGGTGGCTCACGCCTGTCATCCCAGCACTTTGGGAGGCCAAGGCGGGTGGATCACGAGGTCAGCAGATCGAGATCATCCTGGCTAACACAGTGAAACCTTGTGTCTACCAAAAATACAAAAAAATTAGCCGGGTGTGGTGGTGGGAGCCTGTAGTCCCAGCTACTCAGGAGGCTGAGGCAGGTGAATGGCGTGAACCCAGAAGGCAGAGCTTGCAGTGAGCCGAGATCGTGCCACAGAACTCCAGCCTGGGCAACAGAGCAAGACTCCGCTTCAAAAAAAAAAAAGAAAGAAAAACAGAAGAAGAAATTAGAAGGCAAGGAAAAGGAAAAAGTGAAAAAAATTGACCTATGTTAATAATGATCCTACAACATTAATTCTTATGGCTAGTTCCATACTAATTCTAGAAAAACTTCATTTGGATATTAATGAAGAAATACGTCTATTTGCTCAATATTTGATCCTGAAAAGGACATAGCTTTTTCTATCCTTCACCTATTTATAAAAACACATATATTCTGGAAAACAATATGGCTGCATATATATTTATTTTTCATGGATAAGTATATACACATATGTATATACAAATATGTTATTAAAAACTACACAACCAGGTGCGATGGTATGCAACTTTAGTCCCAGTTAATTGAGAGACAGAGGAAGAAAGATCGCTTGAACCCAGGATTACAAGCCTATAGAGTGTAATGCTCATGCCTGTGAATAGCCACTAGACTACATCTTGGGCAATATAGCAAGACTCTGTCTCTAAAAAGAAATAAGACCAAAAACCTGCATAAATATAGCTCTGTGTACAGACACATTAGAAATCAAAATCCACATTGTAGTGGAATCCTAGTGAATAGTATTTAGTAGGCGGCCACTTATATATAGGATTTGTTCTTTCTTCTAAGCGTAAAAAGAGGCAAATTAAGTGTAAGATGTTTCATAATAAAGCGTTATGAGAATATATAAAGGTGTGAATGTGTATAAATATATATTTTTAATAAAGTTGATGTGTCTAATAGAATATGATGGTCCTCATGGTAAACTGAATTCAGTTACATTCCTGAAAAAAATATGTATTTATTGGTTTACAATTCATTCAGCAAAAATTTATTAAACACCTATAATATTCATAAGTAAATCCTCATCCTCAAGGAATAATAGTTGTAATTATAGCAATATAAATTTGCTTTATTTTTAATCTTTAATTACTTTATTTTAATCTTTTATTCAAGAGATTTAATGAGTATCTACTGTGGGTCAGGAATTGTTTTGGACTCCAATAATGTAATTTAAAGAAATCATTTCAGTCTTTAAGGTGTTCGAAGTGTGAGGTAAGATAGAAACTAGAAAATATATTAATATATAGTGTTTTATGGCAATGTAGGGGAGCATAAGTCATAAAAAAGATAACACCTTGTATTTGGTGATTTGTGAAGATTTCACAGGGTAATTTCTAAACTGTTTCCTTGACACTTGGAGGACTACTGAATTTTTTTTTTCAGAATTATATATGCATCTGTGGGTGTTGGAGTAAAAAGGGGTTACACTCTGAGAGGTCCAAAGATCATCACATAGGTGATCTCCATCTCCAGCAGCTGTGGAATCCATGACTAGCTATGGATGAGGGCAGATTAAAGGGTGTAGATATCAAAGCAGATAATAATGAGAAAACAGAGTTTCAAAACCAATTATGAAATGTCCTGATAAAAGATAAAATGTTGAAATCAGTAGGTCTCTTCATGATGGTCAGATGCATGTTATAGTTCTGTGCACCCTGTAGCTATTTACTAAAAGAGGGACAAAAAGATCATGAGAGGAAAGTAAGAGATTAAAAGAAGAGTCATCAAGACAAGGAAGGTCCCCATAAAAAAAGACAGGCTTAGCTATGACTAAAAGTGCTGCTGGGTGTAAGACTATGAGGATACATCTGTATTCAACTTAGGGCAAAAGAACATCAAGTTTCAGGAAGGAGAGATTATGATTGTTTTATTTGCTTTCAGATAATGGATTCTCTCACCCCTTCTCTTCCCTTCCCTTCCCTTCCCTTCCCTTCCCTTCCCTTCCCTTCCCTTCCCTTCCCGTTCCCTTCCCTTCCTTTCCCTCCTCTCCTTTTCCCTTTCCCTTTCCCCTTCCCCTTCTCTCTCTTCCTTGCTTTCTTTTCTTTCTTTCTTTCTTTCTTTCTTTCTTTCTTTCTTTCTTTCTTTCTTTCTTTCTTTCTTTCTTTCTTTCTTTCTTTCTTTCTTTCTTTCTTTCTTTCTTTCTTTCTCTTTCTTTCTTTCTCTCTTTCTTTCTCTCTTCCTTCCTTTCTTTTTCTCTTTCTTTCTCTTTCTTTCTTTCTTTCTTTCTTTCTTTCTTTCTTTCTTTCTTTCTTTCTCTCTCTCTCTTTCTTTCTTTCTTTTCTTTCTATCTTTCTTTCTTTCTCTCTCTCTCTCTCTCTCTCTCTCTCACATCTATGTAGGTATCCATCAATATATCCATAGGAAGGAAGGAAGGAAGGAAGGAAGGAAGGAAGGAAGGAAGATATCCCAAGTGTAAATGGATTCAAGCTACTTGGAATTTGATAAGTGTGATTCTCACTTGAGGGTGAGGTGGTCTAGACCCATGTATGCCACAGGGGAGAAGCAGTCAAACTTAAGTCTGATAAAGAATCATCACAGGTCATGTTAAAAGTAGATTCCAGTATTCTCCTCAAAGATTCTGATTCATTTGGTCTGGAATAGGATCCTGTAACCTCTCCAGATGAATCTAAAATATAGGGTTGAGACCACACTTTGGGAGATGTTGCCTTAAGAAATATTAAACATCCCTTCCAATGTTATTATTTATCTGCAAGGATTAAGTTCTATAGTTCCACTTCATTTTGATGGAGAAAGAGTAATTTCCATTTTTATAAAGCATATTAAAGTTACCAAAGATCTTAGAAACACTCTTTGAATGTGTATTTGTATATTATAATACATTATATATACATATATAATTCTGCTTCAATTTTAACCTCACCCTGAATTAATTCCACATTGCATATTGTTATTTTTTGAGCAGGGTGACTATGGTTGAAGAGAATATCAGTTTCAGGGAGAAAAGGGAAAAGAAAGTAGAAGGAACAGAAAAACCATCTATGAAAGGAGTCTAAGTCCCCCTCAAGGTTACCATTTTTAGTTTAACCAAAGAAACAAAAGTGAAAACCTAATATTCAAAATTTAGGTGGCAGAGGTTGGCGGATCACTTGAGCCCAGGAGTTTGAGACCAGCCAGGGCAACATGGCAAACCCAGTCTCTACCAAAATAAAATACAAAAATTAGCCAGGCATAGGGGCACATGCTTATAGTCCCAGGCTGAGGTGAGATGTGAGAGGATCACATGAGCCTGGGTCAAGCCTGCCGTGAGCCAAGTTCGTGCCACTGCACTCCAGCCTGGGTGAAAGAGTGAGGCCCTTTCTAAAAAAACAAACAAACAAAAATTAACAAACAAAAAAGTTACATATTTTGAATTATATCCCAAACCAAGAATAAAAGATTAAATAATAGACCTCTGGTCTTTGTGTTCTCTCAGCCTTATCAACTTAATAAGAGGTTGACATTGTTTTAGAGAGGTAGTCAAGATCTACCAGTTAAACTGAACAATAAACAGGAACTCTATTGCACCATGTTTCAGCTTGGCTTTACAGGATGAGTGAGTAACTTCAAATCTGATTAGGATGGGAAATTTTGCCTGGACAGGTCTGAAAAGTATTGAGCAATTTCCTAGCCATCATCACACTAATTCTGGGTATGAACATACTAGAGTGAAGCTCAGCAAAGCAAAAGGACCACTAGATGTGAGGGGAGCAGATGCGCTGTATAACAAGAAGTGCAAGGACTTTGCAGCAAGATAGAACTTGTTAGAATTCCTACCTCTACAACTTACTAGATTTCTGTCCTTACTGCAAGCTATCTACCCTTTTTGAGACTCAGTTTCCTTACCTGAAAATTGAGATGGTAAGTTTTTCCTCAAAATTGTGTGAAATAAATGAGGTGAAAAGCCCACTCAATGGATGACTCACAACAAATTTTAGTTTGCTCATCCATAAAGATTACTTTTAGGATCTTGCAAATACAAACACGCAAATAATCAGCAGAAAATGGAAAAATCGTAATGGAGATGTTTGTTGTTATGTCCAATACTGTTCTTCAACTGAACTGTCTTTCAACAATTGGTTCTAAATATTATGCTGGCAAAATGTGTGGGAGCAATTAGTACTTGGTCCTTTTTCTGAGAGGATTTGATATGTTTCTCTCTAAATATTTTGAGATATTAACTGATATTTCTTTCCCTGGACATCCCCCGCATTTTCTGTGCATCTATTACCGTGACCATATCAGTCCATATGGAATCATCTTCCAGGGAAGGATTTCAATGGCTAAGGAAAAAGAGTCAGAATCTCAACTTTGAGTTCCATTCATAAAGACAAATAACTTTGAAAAACAAGAAAAGAAGTACAAAGGATATAGAGAGAAAAATGTTTGAAAATGAAAAATTAAAAGCCCTAAGGATGTAGAGCACAGTTTACACCATAAATAACACTGTTGGAAAGAATACAGGGTAAAGTAAAAGATGATTTTTGAAATACAGAGAAAAGTGAAACAACTCAGAAACAGTCACATACCACATGTTCTCACATATCGGTAGGAGTTAAACAATGTGTACAGATGGGTGTAGACTGTGGAATAATAGATACTGGAGTCTCAGAAGCCTGGGAGGGTTGGGAGGCGGTGAGGGCTGAAAAAATGACTTAATGGGTACAATTTGAGTGATTCTTACACCAAAAGCCCAGACTTTACAACTATGTAATATATCCATGTAACAAAACTGCACCTGTACCCCTTAAGTTTATAGTTTTTTTAAAGAAAATGAAAAAAATCTCATTCAGATTGGAGTTAGGAAAAGAAATAGGAGAGAGTGGTGGAAGGAGAGACTTGGACACAAAGGAGAGGGGAAGAATAGGGCTTAGCCATAAGTATGGGGTTCCCTCTTCCCCATCCTTTCTTTTTGAAGAAGACTGTGTTAATTATAATGCCACTTTGGAATAGAAACAATGAGTTAGTAAGATGCCTTCAGGATTAGATCTGATGACAGATTCTCTGAGGCCAGACACCAAGCATGGTGTGGAAAAATATCCAAAAGATTATGAAGCTCCTAAGAGGGATGCAGAAAGCCTGAAAGAATTTCACTGGAGTAGGATAAACGTGCATTTGTATCCACAGGACACCCTGACTGGATGCATTTTGGATTATACAAACTGAAGACTCGCATGGAAGGACCATGGATACCTACTGCGCATGTATCTGAGACAGAAGTTCAAGTGCCATGCCTGAGCCAAGTGAGTTACATCTCAGTGAAGACGGAATATGGCTGTGAACCACAAGCCTTCTTGTCAAAAACAGGATCTAGAGTACCCATCAAAAGAAGAGAAAGGTAAGAGGAGATTCCAAAATTAACTGAATGTGTCTCAAAAGGAGACTGAGAACAACTGAAAAAAAAAAAAAAAAAAAAAACTGAGGTTACCTTGAACTATCTAGGTTTCTGTTTTGACTACTAACAGCTGCTGGAGAGCTAAAGTTTGTGTCTATATTTTGTTGTCCTCAGATACTCTATTCATTGTGACACATAGCCAACAACAATCTTGTAGAATTTATAATGACAAGAGTAGATATAATGCATTTTTAACTATGGCAAACATCAAGGATGCTTCTGTGATAGATGGAAGGGAGAATAAGGAAAGAAACTTATTATTGGTCTGGCAGCTGAAATACAAATAGCTGTCATTAAAAAGGTCTGACATGAGCACGCTGTGCAACTGTGTAGCTTTAAGAAGTATAATTATAGGAATTAAAAGAATGATTTCTATTTTTAAAACAATATTTATAGGTAGATGTCTCTTAAAGTTGAAGCCATGTTTCTATACATACATTTTAAATTATTCATGATTTATATGGCTCTCCTCCTGTACCTCCTCCTCTTCATCCTTTCCTTCTAGAAGGTAAACATTGGCAATGGCCCTGTAAAAATGATTTGAAGTGAAAGCAGCCATAATTTTCATCACTGTCTTGTCAATACAGTGATGTGACATTTTATAAGTTTAAGTTCAGTATCATCACAGGTAAAGTTAAGTCTTTCTTTAAAATCTCCAGATTCAATAACTGAACTTGGTAACACGGCCCAACATTTCACTTCTTTTCTGGTGCAACTTTGCCTATACCATATCCTTTCTGCTGCATTTTAAAATATTATTTCTTATCTACAAGGAGTTAAAAATGGCTAGTTGGAGTATCAGGAAATACCTTGATTTTTCCTATTTAGCTGTTTCTTCTTCAGGTAGACTTAACTCCATTCATTTAGTCATTCAACAATATTTATTTTGTGTACATATATGCCGGTTCAAATGCTTTGTTACTTTAATTTTTTGAAAGTTTATGTTGAAATACTTATTTTACTATTATATGTGGTCAGAGTCACTATGATTTGCTTAAATTGGAAGCATTTAAACATTTTAATCAATTTTGAGAGTAATAGTTTCCACGTCCCAAGGCCCTGATTTCTTCTGAAACATGCAAAGTAGGTTCTCAAAATTAAGATATAAATTAGATTATTAAAAAAACTCAGAGTTAGACAGTGGGCTAAAAAGTATTACAAGTATTCTGATAGGCTCTTTTTGTTATTCAGATAGAGGTTGAATGGTACAATCATTTCAATTGTGTGGTGCAACAATTCCAGGGCTTACCATTCACAACAACCATGGTAAAAATGGAATTCCTGGTATTATGCATAATAATTATTCTACACAGCCATTCTACAAACTCCACCACTACCACTGCCACCATCTCTGTCCCTTCTTTCTTCAAATATATTTGTGTGCTTATTAATAGGTGATCCCTTTCCCAGTATTGATCAGGCCAGTCTTGGTGGTCTCACTCCCCTTGCCATCACAGTTGAAAAATGTGACCCAACAAGGGTGAGAATAAATCCCCTGATGGCTTCTGGATAATGGTTTCCCTTATAAAAAAAAAAAAAAAAAAAAAAAAAAAAAAGAGACGTGGAGCAAGAGAACACTCCTCTTCTTCCATTGGATAGAGTCTTGTCTCATGTGATGTTTGAAGCTGTTGCACCCATAATGTGGAGTAAAAATCACCAAAATATTCAAGATAATAGAAAAGAAACCAAAGAACTTCCCTCCCCGTATATTTTTACTGAGAGATAATAAATCCCTTAGTTCTTGAGCTACTGTTAGTTTCTCATTCTCTTACTTGCAACCAAAAACATCTTTAATGAAAGTCATGAATTTGGCTACTGCATTTATGAGTATGGAAATGAAAAAGAATTTTGTGACTTCTTGTCATATCCTTGTGACCAGGAAGTACAAAATGACACAAAACAAATCCAACCTTCTGGTGTTTCCACCAGTCTCATTATGGGACTGCAAGTCACTGCCTCTTGGTTTACAAAGGACATAATTAACATTCGGTGTTTACCAGTTATTTTGGGGAGGTGGAGAAATAGTAGTAAATAAATTAACTTGGTTTTTAAAAATTAATTGGCTGTGATACTTGGGAGATCAGAATATAGTCTGGACTCCTAAAACACAGTTAATCCACTTGATAATTCTATGTGCATCTAGGGATTTATTTTTCTGTACCTGTATAACTGCCTTTCTCGATACCTGTGGCTCTCTTTACCTCTCTTTACCCAGATAGTTGGAAATCTGATTGCTGTGAGTATGACACCTGTGCGTATGACACCACATGGGAAAAAAAATGATAATATTTAGAAACTGCAGCCAGATTTATCAGAGTTGATACAGCCCAGACCTTGTCACTTTTGGAAACGGTAATAATAACAACAATGACAATCACACTGGAAGCAGGGCAATTATTTTTATTTATTTCATAATATCAACTTTTTATTTTAGATTCAGGAGGTACATGTGCAGGTTTGTCACATGGTTATATTTCGTGATGCTGAGGTTTGGGATACAAATGATCCCATCACTCAGGTAGTGAGCATAGTCCCTAACGTTTAGTTTTTCAACCTTGCCCCTTTCCTGTCCTCCTCCTTTCATAGTCCTCTGTGTCTATGACTGCCATATTTAAGTCCATGAGTTCCCCATGTTTAGTTCCTACTTATAACTGACTACATATGATATTTGGTTTTCTGTTCAGCAGGGCATGTTAGATAGCAGACAGACTGTACTTAAATATGCCTTTTTCTGATTACCTGTAAACCTATGCTAATGGGGATGGATGCCTAACACTGCAATCTATTTGTGTGTTTAATTTAGACTGAGAGTCATTATTCCTATCTGTTGCCAACTAACAGGAAAGAGTACAAAAAAGGGGAACTTTTCAGTTATAAGGCTCAAGTCAACCAACATCAGGTCACTTGATAATGGTAGAACTGGCAGGGGTCCAAGGCAGGGGATCCTTCATAGATATTGTGGATGTCTTCAATCCTGTGATGGCTGTGAACTATGGTGGAGCATCTATGTATCAGTAAGAAGGAGAGAAGAAGAGCATCAGAAAAGAAAAAGTGAATGGATATTACTTTCTTGGAAAAAACACAGTATTTAGTGTTCTCAAAAGGAGAATTTTATTTTTCTTCTTTTAAATTACAAAAAAAAAAAAAAAAAAAAATCCGCATGGCTTGTGGCCTTAAGGAGAGAAGCACAGGGACAAGGCTGCTTTTGTACTCTATTAAGGTTGAGATTAAAGTCCCTACCGATAAACTGAACATTCTTTAAAAGTGACCAGAAGCAAACAGTGTCTGTTTGCTGCTACTTTATTACAAAGACACCACTGAGAATAGCTAAGAATATACTATTTGATCTTTAACAGGTTGACCAAATGATTGCAGTTGGCTCCAGTACATGAGATGCTTTCTGCAAATTATTGTTTCTAGTTATAAACCTTTATAATATCTCAGAATGAATTATGTATGTATTTCATGTTTTCTTTTCTGTTATCAGCCTTGATGTTCTCATTTCAAGTTTCACCCTAGCCTCCTAATAATGCAATATTGAGGCCATTCAGACACTAATTATGCCTCCGTGGCTTTTTTGAAATGACTAAATCAGCATCAGTTCTATAATTATCATTAGCAAGTTTGTATCAGTGGCTCACATCACTTGAAAAGCTCAACTTAAATGATTTGTGAATGTACTCATCTAATACATTGAACACTCTCTATAGATACAAACAGGTGCTTGCATATTGCTTTATGTAAAATAGAAAGTCTGTACATGTATATTGTATGAAATACATTTTCAATTCAATATTAAAATATTATTACCATACTTGAAATATTAAGCTATATGGAGACACCCAAGATACCTGTGCTTTAAAAGCTCAGTTGGGGTGAGCAGTGTAAGGAAATGGAAAACTATTACTCATACTTAAAGCTAGACCTGAAATCTTCCTCATTTTCAGAATGTTCAAATAGGAATCTGGCAAGGATGATTGACAGGAAGAAGTATCCAAATGCAATTCCTCTGTATTTTCATTGTTTCTGTTCTTGAATTATTGATATTGCCAGTAGTCATTTGCCATGAAAACAAATCAAAATACGTATGGTAAGCACTTACTTGAATGCAACACTTTTACATGATAAAAATATTTACAGTACACCATGCTTATAATTTAACAAAATGGCAAACTGGTAGGGAGAATAACTATAGCAAAAAAAAAAAAAAAGCATGGTACAAATTATAATCTTAATTCTATGACTCAATGTATAAATGTTGTATGAGAAAATATTACAGGCAAAGAAAACAACTACTGAGAGGAGAAACCATGAAGATTTCTTTATATCTCTTAGAAAAGAAAAGACTCACCTTAAACAGGGAAAACCTGATAAGAATTTCTGAATTTAGGTCTCTTTAGGAATAGTGGAATATACATGAAAAGCTAAGCCATTGCACTTCCCAGTGACAATCACTTTATATATGTAGTATACACACACACACACGTATATGGTTTTTTTTCACACCACACCACCTATTACTAGATCCCTATTTGTAAAAAAAAAAAAAAAAAGAAGAAGAAAGAAAGAAAAAAACTTGTGCCAGGCTGTAGTATTTTATGACCTACATTATTACCCTCTGGGTAGTGAAATGATGGTGCCAAACTAATTATTGCTTTGTCTAATTTTAAATCCAGGTCTACGGAGATTAACAGCTTGCACATTAATTCAAAGCACCAACAGCCCACCTAACCTAATGACGTTTTAAATGAATTAAAAGCCCTGTTTAGGAAACTTTAATATACTTTAAATGAAGGAAATGTGCATCTATATTTTTATTTGGTTTATAAACACGAAATTTACTTTGCTTATTTTGCTTGTTCAAACATACTCCAGGGAGGAACTTTCCTTATCTTCAGGCATTACTTCTCTTGAAAATGAAATATCTTCTAAGCTTGAAAGCACGGTCTGAGTGGAACTAATTGTAAAGTGGGGGTGGTAGTGGGCAGAGGTAGAATGAGTAGAAAGACCATGTTCAGGTAGAGGGAAAAAATTCAATTTCAATGTATTGTCCCTTTTTATATCTTTGACATTAAATGAACGCCTTTAAACATACTGACATTTTGTAATATTACAAAATGAACGTGCAGAATTGAGCAATCAATACAAACAGACCATCTATAAACAAGGTGAGGAAGCATATCACCAAACCTACAAGAAGAATTCACAGTTTGGGGAACCAGAAAATGCTAGATCATTGCAATAACTTCCCACCTGGTCTCCCTATTTTCAGTTCTTTTAGTTCTATCTTCTTAAAGCAGGGTTCAGCCCACATAAATATCTTCATTACAAACCTTCTGGCACTTTCTGTTAACTGCCTACTGAAATGAAAACCTCTCAGGCTGGGACTCAGTGTAAGTTCCTCTGCAATACATCCCCAATTCTCATTTCCATCCTTATTTCCCATTCTGTGCCTGTGTAAAGCAAAGGGTCAACCAAACTAGATTATATGCTATTTTGGGCAAATACTTCTACAGTTTCCTTTCAATTTGTCTTTGCTCATGTCTATTTCCTCCACTTGTCAACTCATTAATTTCCCCAGTAAGCATGTATTTTGAATTATCCCAATTAATTTAGGCATGGGGGAAAACAAAGATGGAAGTTAAAACAACTGCCTGCCCTCAAGAAGCTCAAAATCTAGTGCAGGAGTGAAACACATGAACGCCTTATAATGATGTGAAGGTATAAGGAGAAAAAGAAAAATAGACTCTGAACAAGGGAAAGATACTTAAGTGCCTCTAGGAAGGTTGGGGTGTGGGTTAGAGGAGATAAGTGCTGAGCGTCCTAAGGGAGTTAGCCCGCAGAAGAGGAGAGGAAAAGTCAATTCAGGCAGGGGACACACTGACAAGCAAGGCATAGAGAGGAAAAACACAGCTCATGCAAACTATAAGTGGTCTGTTTTATTGGCGCCTAAAGATTGCTATGACAAGGCCAAGCGTGGTGGCTTACTCCTGCAATCCCAGCACTTTGAGAGGCCAAATCAGGAAGATCACTGCAGTCTAGAAGTTTGAAACCACCTGGGGCAACAGAGTGACATCTGTTCTCTGCAACAAATAAAAATTTCAATTAAAAAAAAAATGGAAAAACTGTCCTGTCCTTCATGAAAGAACTCATAATTTCCTCTAGACAAAACTCCTTTATAACTGCACTTTCTAACATTCTCTTTGGGCTATATTTATCTGGCTTCATCCATAAAATGTTAATGTCACTTTTCTTTAAATCCTCTACAATTTGTAGTGTAATACTTTTAACTATATTAAGCATTGAAAACTTTCTAAATGAAATTGAGAACCATGCAAAATCAGGCAAATGTTGCAGCAAATATACACACACTATAAATATATGTGAACTTAAAAATATAATACTTAGGTTAATAGAAGAAAGCAAAACATCCTAAGTGAACTTATCACTGGATTTCCCAGTTTGTCTCTATTGTGGAGCTAAATCACTGAGGAGATGTATGAACCACACTAATATCATTTGACAGTACCTGCATTTGAGTGTCATTCTGAGCAAATTGAGTACTTTTACTCAATGAGGTCAAGATCTTCACTAGCTTTTGTGTGTGTGTGTGTGTGTGTGTGTGTGTGTGTGTGTGT
This sequence comes from Macaca nemestrina, assembly GCF_043159975.1. Taxonomy (NCBI): domain Eukaryota; kingdom Metazoa; phylum Chordata; class Mammalia; order Primates; family Cercopithecidae; genus Macaca; species Macaca nemestrina. The sequence goes on along the minus strand of NC_092135.1, from coordinate 61,618,846 downwards.
TTCATTTTTTTTAGGGGAAAGGGTGGTACATAAGAACTTCTTAGTAGTCTTTATTGAAGTGAAAATGATGACCCTTAAACTGCAATTTTGTGGAAGCATTAAAAGATTATATTGTCACTAATTTGCATTATTGCAAGAACTACCTCAGATTTTTGTGAGTAATATGAAAGAAAAAGTCTAGTTTCATAAACAGCTACTAAGTCCTACAATGTGTTTTGAAACCAGGGGTTTGGAAGAATATGTTATTAGTTTAATGTTTTATTAAAATGCTTAGCATTTAAGTTCAAAACTAAAAAACAATATTTGCAAAATTAAATTGAATTGCCTTTAGCATTTTATGAAAAACTATACATCATAGCCCTCCAAACTTCTTTCCTTAAAGCATCTTGTGACCTACAACTCCCTCATCTTTTCTACCCGCTGTCTACCTTCTGCCTCCGCTGATGTTTTTTCCTTTCCTTTCCTCTCCCATCACTTAGGTAAAGCACATCTCTGTGTCCAGCCTAGCTCATATTTTCCTTAGTCCAGTGCAGACAAGTCTATGGTCATTTGCAAAATCACATTCAATATCACTTTGCTTATTCCCTTAACCTTCACTTTTGTTGTTGTTGCTTACATTATTTTCAGAAGAAAAAGAAGAAATACGTAGAATTCCCCTCTGAATTATTTTGAAAGGAAGGCATACACACACAAACACTTCTGAGGAAAAAATAGTTATGTTGATTTTTTCTTCTGATTTTCTTAAAAAGCACAAGTCCGAATATACTGTGTATTAGAAATTCATATATTAGTCAAAATGTAATGCATTATATTTTAATGTCTGTGCATTTAAAAAGTAAAATAGAAAGAGAAATGATATTGCTAATAGAGTGGGAAAAATTAGTCAAATTTATTCTTTTCTGAAATAATTGTTTCCCTGACTAGCCAAACAACTTCCTTTAAACACTCAATATTTAATTCTCGTGTTACCTGAATCAGTTTCAAAAAATATTATAGAGATGGATGTCAGCTACAGCCAGAAACATTTCTTTTGAATAAAAGTTTTGAAGACAAATGCATACAGAATATGACTGTTAAAATGCTTTTTAATCATACCACATCATTAAAGATAGTTTTATTAAAACAATGAAAAATATGAACATTGCAAACAAAGCAATGAATCTCCATGAAAAAGAAAGTCAAATTTTATTTTCCTTTGCTTAAAGTAATTGGAGAAAAGCAACTTTTACCTATACTTAAAAAAAAGGGAGAAATAGTGCAATGACGGACTCCCTTGTGTACATTATTATTATGGAAGTCCCAAAATGTATATTCTATTATGTAAGTCCCTTTTATTCCCAGAGTATATGTTATTTTGAACAATTTTGAAACTCTGTACCGCTATCCAGTGCTCTTTTGAATAGTTTTCCAATTATTTGATACCAAAGTTAATTATATTTATTTGAATGTTGAATGATGTTTTTTATAATGTGTATTTCAAATGAATCTATAAGGGAATTGGAAAGGTACAGTTATTATCTATTAATAAGTTCTTGCTAACCACACTTTTTCCTCCTCTTTTTAAAGAGTAGAGGTTGTTTTATTTTAGATATTACAGATGAACGGCTTTAAGTCTGTCATCAAAATACATCGCTTTTCTATTCAGTGGACACTCTATTATATATTTTATTCACTATTTGAATTTACACAAGGAACTGTAAATTCAGTGCTAGGAATTAAATGTTAAAGGTTGATGAGCTCTGAACTTTTTTAACAAACAAGAACAGAGCAGTTTTGCCCGAATTGCACAGAGCATCTGCTGTGTGTCCAGGGGACTTTTGGTCGTCATTCCCCAAATGGGTAATAACTGCGATTATGAGCGCTTCACAGTTTTTTTTTTTTTTAAATTCATCTGTACTCAATCCAGCAGTGACCCACAGATATTTTCCTACACTTTTTTCTTTGTGGTAAAATCCAACGAACAACTTTTCAGAATATCATTTTCAAAGCTATCTTGTAAAATATAACTAAAGAGGTTTCAGTGTTCTCTGTTACATAGAATAAAGTTCTTCTGTTTTATTTCGAAGACTCCTTTAAAAAAAAAATGCACAGAAAGGTCAAATCCATTCCAAATAGAAATCTCATTGCTTAGAAATATTTCTTAGGATCTCAAATCACTCTTTTTTTGGTCTTTTAAATTCTGTCATCTGCCTATATTTAACCGAAATAATTTTTATTTCTCAGTGTGTTAGCTAAAGGCATCCATTCAAAGGTAAGAACATCATAAAAGGTGAATGGAATTAATTTCAAAGTATATATTTGGCATTTTAAAGAGCTGCATTTCAGCATCTGGAGAGCTGCAATTTAGGCTATCAAATCTACAACAGAGAAACTGGGGGAAATGCGAATACCCTTATGAGGAGGGTCAGTCCTCAGCAAGTGCATTTTCGGTTCCAACCTTCAAAGATAACATTTTCAGCTTGATGGGCTCCTGGTGGAATATTTAATTTACCTCTTTCATTCTTAGCTTCGTCGAAATATAGAGGACTGGATGTCTATCAGGCCAAAGTATAAACTCACCATTTATCTATTAAAGTCATATTTAATGAAAACGAAGAGAAATTATGACCCAATTCACTCTCTTTCTCATTACAATTCCTAAAGAACTTTGCCGGGCACATTATCTCGTAGACATCATGATCAAATGTTATTGTTTGCTTTATTATCTCAGTTGGATGGTTGGCTAGTCTAGAATGAAATAGGTTGAAGGCAATACTCTCAGCCTAGAAGTCTGAATGAGGTTCCCATTCAAATGATCCTGATTGTTTGCGGGTGGGGCGGGGTGATTAGTAAACCAACTGAGCTTACACTGCATAGTAAGCGTCTGGATGCCGCACATTTACATCTAACAAGAGACCCCAGAAAACGTGTGTGTGTTTCTTAAACCTTATGTTCCGAACAAAAGGCTATCTCAGCAACAGACAATCAGCACTGCATTGCTCCCTGGGATGCGAGCAACACACTCAACTGCACATTTCATTCTTCTTCGGCTCCCAGCACCACAAAGCCCCTACTCTCTTCCCACTCCTGGGTCCCCAGATTACTCCATAGAGGGGGGTTGGGAAGGCAGAAGCCTAACGTCTATGCCTGCGCACCAGCCGCCGACACCAGGGCCCCCCGGGCGCTGCTTTCTCCGGCCCAAGCCGCCTGGGGGAGGTAGGGAGGGGAGCCAGGGAGCGCGAGAGGGGACCGCACACCTAGACACTTAGGATTTTATTTATTCATAGGGAGGCGGGGGAGGGGAACTGGGTGAACGCGAATTTTCCCCCTGAAGTTGCTTCTTCTAAGCAGATCAAGTCGTTTTCTGGCTGGTGCTGGGGGCCCCGGGGAGGGTGCCGGTGAGGTCCGGGCTCTCGAGACCAGATCCCGTCCAGTGCGCAGAGGGGGTGGGGGAGGGCGGACGGGCCGCAGCTGTCGAGAGGGCCGGGAACCGGCAGGGAAGGGCCCGCGGGCCGAGGAGCAGCGGGGCTCTGTCCCGGGCCCTCTAAGGCAGGCCGGGGAGCGCAGGGGCCGGCTGGTCACGCGTGGGAAAGAAAGGCCCCTTCCCCCTACGGCGCTGCTCCCCTTTCCCCAGGCTGGGCCGCCCGAGAGTGCGCGCAGGGAGAGCTGCGAGTCCCCGCGCGCGTAATCATGACCTCGGGGCCCCCTCCGGGCCGCGTGAGCGCGTCGGCGAGGCTGGGCGGCCGCCGCGGCCCCGGCCGTGTAACATGACCCGAGCGGCCGGCCGGCCGGCGCGGCGCGGCCATTGAGCCCTCCCTGCCCATGAATCTCTGGCGCGTCTCTAGCTCGCTCGTCCGCTCGCCTCCCGCCTCCCTTTCTCCCCCTCCAGCTCCGCGGGCTCCGTGCGCCTCTCCCTCTCCCTCCTGGTCCTCCCGCTGCCTGTCTCTCTCCACTGCCCGCCTCTCGCCACTGCCTCCCGTCTTCTCTCCCTCACGGCAGCCTCTGTCTCTTTCTCCCTCTCTCCTTTGAAAACTGATCTTTGGCTCTTAGTGTGAAAGTGATTTGAATTTGGCTCGGCGGCGCTCTGCGCCTGCGCCCAGCCTCTGGCATGCTGGCTCCTTCCAAGCAGCTGTTTTGGGTTTGAAATTCCAACATGGCAGAGGCTGCAGTCCGTCTTCCCTTCAAAAACTTGGAATGATTTCAAATCATAGGCACCTTCACTTAACCCTAGCTTCCATTCATCAGCAAACACATCGGATCGATGCTACGCTAACCTATCGGGTTCTCTCTCCGCGCGTTCAGGTAAGAGGAGCTTCGTAGTTTTCTACCATCTGTTTAAATTTGTTTTTGTTTTATTTTTAAAGATTATAAATACATCCAAGACCTGTAATTAAAAGAGATCTTCGAGTTGTGCCGTAAACATTAAATTCAATTTCCACACGTTTCTATTCTGTACGCCAACCTGCTGTCTAATATCTCTGTTCAAAGTAGCCCTGAAACATTATAATGCATATTTTTACTGCTTAATCATTGCAACAATAGTATGGGATTAAGAGTTCGCGATTGCAAGAATCTCGCTTTTCACTATATTGGGCTTACTTATTACTATCTTTTTACTTCAAAAATAAAAAATAAGAAAGCGGAGCCATAGGGTGGGGCTAGACTTTCTTCGGGAACTAACTTCTAAGTAAATAAGAAGTGTAAATAAGAATCTTGCACACACACAAAAAGTTGAGGTTAAATTACAATCTCGTGGCTGGGGGAACGAGAAAATGTCAGAAGATCGGTTGCAGAAAAATGTAAGCACATCATCTAGGAGGGGGTACAGCGTGGTGGGCGTATTGTTGGCAAGGAACGGGAGAGAAAGATGTATAATTTAATGGTATATACAATCCACTGATCCTATTACCGTCCTCCCCGGAGCTCTTGTTAGTTTCAATGGGAGTGAGTGAAATTGACATGGACTTGCATTCCTGGTCATGTGCTTTTTTTCCTTTCTTTCTTCTCCTGTGATCTGAGATCCCCTTTTTGTTGATGTTGCTTTCCCCCTTAATTATATGCATGTAGGTTAAATGAATACCTGACGAAAGGGCCCACGTTTCAAGGCAGTGACATTTGATAGCTGAGAGGAAAAGTGGCTTTAATGAAAAGCAACCTTTGGAATTCCTGCTTGTGAGAAATCCAATTCAGCTTTTTGTGCTGCCAGCAAGAAATGATCAGTAGCACCAGTGTTTATGGTATGTCAGTTTTGGAATTTACTTCCTTTGCATCTAAATAGGAAAGACAAATGAAATAGCATGATAAAACCATTGAAGACTGCTTGGCAAGCAGTTGCTCATGATATAGAATTCCTTTTTCTTCAAAATAAAATATATGTTTAATGTCACCATGCTTTTTTTTCTTTTGCTATCACTTGTTTGTATATTGCAGTTTTGATTAATATATTACTTGAATCCACTTTTATCGGTTTTAGCTGTCATCCAGAAGTTGCACGTTACTAGTAATGCACTGTATGTATATAACTGCTGAAGTCAAATTGTATGTAAATTAGTTAAACTTAGTGTGGGTGTTTTTTTTTTTTTTGGAGGGGGGAGGCTGGGCAAAGGGGAGAGGGTAGGAGTGTTGGGAAAGATTACTAACTAATGAAAGTATATCTATGTCTATGTACACACACAGGAACAGGACTGGATGAAAATTTTATTTTTCTCAATCTATTAATGCAGTTTGACTATCTGCTCTTGATGATTGCACTTTGTGGAGTAATCGGTTCTTCCGAGTGTGTTTTTTTTTTTAGGGGGGTGAGTGAAGAGGTATCTTTTACATGAAAATAAAAAATATATTTTGATGGTCCAAAGTCCTTGATGTCTTTTAAAGAGCAAGGATAGGTTTTTTCTTTTTCCCCTTTCCATTCACTCGTCTGCCTGTCAGCGCTTTTTACTTTTAACTTGTGACAGAATTAAATAATCAGGCACTGAAATGGACTTCGTTTGAAATCGCTCTTTCCTCTTTCTTTACAAAAAAAAAAAAAAAAAAAAAGTCAGTTAAATGGAGTGAGAGGGGGTTTTCAATAGCTCTTGTGGTAGTGCCCTGTGTACACTTCGTGATATTCAATTAAGACTGAGAGGGACCAACAACAACAAAAAGATGTTAAAGTATTTTGCATAACCAAAGGATATGTCCACTTTACACTGTTTTTTTTTTTTTTTTTGGTTGTTGCTATATTTACCCCATGACCATTAATTCCTCCTGAAAAGAGAGAAAGAAGGAAAGAGAGAATATGAAAAAAGAAATAACAGTGGGGCAAACCTGCCAGGGGTCTGTAGTGTGGCCGTGGTCACTGCTCTCTCCTAACACAAATGTGAATACGAAGAGAGGAACTACAAGACCCGTTGCGCGACATACACTTCTGGTTGGACTCTGGTGACTAACTGAGCTAAATACACACCACACTTACACGATAGGAAGGATTTGATTGAATTTTGCATTTGGAACTTGTTGACTTTGAAGCGATCAATAAGAAGACTGTTTATTTTAGATGCACATAATTTGCCCTGAGAAATGTTTTAAGGAGGAGAGAGCACAGCTTTTTTTCCCCCGGAGCTGTTGGAGCGAATGGGATTGCCAGATGGGCGATTTCCCTCTGTGATGTTAAAGCTGTAATATATATTCAGAGCAGATTGGGCTGCTGCCTGTGATGAGGAGGATATTACATTTATAAATTTTAAATCGGAGCTCGGACAATGTGCTGAGAGCAGAAATTGGATGGTTTGACTGTTCACCGTATTGATACTTAAATGTGATTTCTAGGTAGTACTAATAATAATCATTGCAATAATTCATGAAAAACATATTGGCATAGGCAATTATATAATTCATGACATTTAACAGCAGATTTGAGTGTGTAAATTGCCCCCCCTTAAGTCTCTGCTTACTATTAAATAATAGTCACATAATTCATTTCCCTATGTTTAAATGTCCGATGTTCAAATGATGTTAACTTAGGAGCCTTGTTATCACATATTAGAATACTAGGGGCGAAAGTTTATATACATATATATAAAGTAGACACTTGTGTATATGTATAAAGTGGCGTTAGTGGCTCCTATTTTCTAATTCTTTACTCTGATTATTTTTAGATTTTGTTTGTCTCAAATGTGCGGCCTAAAGGAACCAGAGCTACAAACCTAAAAGACTAGAAAGTGGGCAAGTGCTCACACTCTGGCAGCTCTGCTGTTGCAAATTAAAAGTGTGTTGTGGTCAGGAAATGAAAGCTACAATGTCTCTTTTGAACAAGTCGTTTATCAAGAGAAACATCTATCAGGGACTGCCTTGTCACATTGATCCTCTAAAAGTTAGGTCCGAGGTGGAAGCTGCTTTGATGTTTTTGATCCTAAATTTAATACAACAGAAAAAAAGCAAGGATATTTTGACCAATATAGATTTTTAAAAATGTTTCCTGGAACCAACAAGATCTATTTATTAGGATTTCACTATGTGTGAAGTTTTCTGGACATAACAGTTGAAAGGTTGAAGGGGAAATCCCAGACTTTATAAATTGATGATTGTTAGAATATACATTTATAATACATTTAGTGATGGCTGGCTTCTTGGTGCACATGGAATGGACGTTTTGAACAGATTGTTCAAAAGCAAAATTATTTTGAAAGAGTATTTTGGAAGAATATGTAGAGAGTCAAGAGTTTTTCATTCATTCAAATTTTAGTTATCCTCTTACCTTCTTCCTCTCTTTTACTCCTTCATTCTTGCTTCTTATCTTCATTATATTTGTGACAAATTAGCTTTTATCTGGAAAAGAAACATTGTTTCTACAAAAACCGTGTCCCCAAAACATGCTTGCACACATCGTCTCTATTGTTTATTAATTGTGCATGTTTATGGTTATCAATATAAACTACACGGACACATAAGTCCTTTGGAATTTCAGCTTAAAAATAGAGGTATCAGATTAAACATGCTATGTATTCTTGAATAATGAATATGTTGTATGCATTATTTAAAATTTAGAAAGTATTGTTAGGAAAATGACCAAGTTGAAACAAAATTGTGAAAGCAGTTAGAAGCAGCCTGCTTCATTTTGGGAGGCAAAGATTCCAAAGAAGTGTTTCTTCTTTGAAATAGAGTTTTTGGATACTTGTTTTACACTGCTGGAGGCAACTTGTTATTTCATCTGGGTCTATCATCAAATAAGAAGGGAAGAGTAGGGTGGGAGTTTTGAGAAGTGTGATACTTGCTAATGATTCATGTCTGAAATGAAAGAATCATAGCAGGGTAATAAAGTCTCATTGTTGTTTTCCTGGAAGAGGGTAAGACTTCTGTTTGGAAGCTGTATGTGTGAGTTGATTTGCTTTTCTCTTCTCCTAAAAACACAGTTTATAGGGTCTCTTTGGAATTATTTCAAGAAACATCTTTTTTTTTTTTTCCCTCAAAATAGAGTGTTTTTCTTTCTCCTGACTCTATTGAAATCAGTAAGATTCTTAAAACTGTATCTGATATCTTCTGAGTGAAAATAGGAGGTTTTAGTCTTTAGTCATATTTAAGACTCCTGTAGCAGAGTTTCCAGGGCTGATATTTTTTTCCTTCCCATAAACAGAAAATAGTTTTTGTTTTTGCTTTTTTCATGTTAGGCAGGAACTTCGAAAACCTTTTTGTAGGTAGTTACTTCTGATAGATATACAAGAGTGCAGAAATTTCATTAATTACTTTTAGGTGATAATATAAGAGTGTAACCAGGGGGAAGAAAATAGGAAGTTATTTCCAAGAATCTATGGAGATCATCTGTATTATTACTTGGCATTTCTAAGATAGTTTAAGATATAAACCAACTGAAAAGATAAATGAGTAATTTCATTATAGGTTAATTATTTTTTTTCCTGAGCTTCTGGTTGTCACCTTTTAGAATTTAGTGTCTTACTCAGTACATGCTTAGGGACAGATCCACAAAGTTTGGGAGTCTGTACTGTTTTTCAGAATTTTCATGTCAAGGTGAAGACAACCATGCTAATACTTCCCTGTTTCTGTCTGTGTGAGTATTTGGATGCCTTGAATGATTGCCTAATTAAGTAATCAGTTTTAGTGGTCCAAAATCAACAGAATTACTAGATGTATTTGAAACAATTGCAGGCTTTTATGGTGTGAAGTTTCCAGTTTTTAGAACCTTGGTTTAGTAGAAATAGAAAGGTGCTGTTTTACCTTTGATCAATATATTCTTGAGTGCAGATTTCACATACTACTCTTTATAAAGTACTGTGTTCATTGTTGGAGAGCTAATAAATTTAATTACCAGGAATTTAAATTGATTTATAAATTTTTGATTGGAAGAAACTATTCTGCAGATGTTTGTATGAAATACTGACATATGCTACTGATCGATAGAACTTGATTAATCAGCATATCTGCTGTTTTTCTTGAGTCATTGATAAACTAGAATAAACAAATGGTACAGAAAAAGCTACAAATTTTAACTCTCAATTAAAAAAAAAACTTGTGTGTCTTTCTTTTGAGATATACAAGAGTTAGTGTTTTATTGAAATTGGTTGAACTTAGAAATTATTTGGGAGTACCACTTAGAATCTTGTAAGTCCCAAAATTCTGCCTTTCAATTCACACACACACACACACACACACACAGCAAGAGAGAGAGATTGTACCTATATATTTGTTTATTGAAAATGAAAGAATTTTTTTGACACACTGCAAATAAATGGCCAGTTTAGCAAGTGCTTTCCATGGTTGGATTTTGTCATTTTCTTCTTTTTTTCCTAAACTTGAATTTTGAGCATTAACATTTTCATTTAACTTCTGGCAGAAATTTTAAGCATAGCTGCTTTGGTATGATTGCTGATTACTGATCTTTTTGATATTTTTGATGTTATCGTTTAAAGGGCAATTTTATTTCAGAAATGTTTATTTTAAAAAGTAAAATAGTAGGAATAAGGAGTATGAACGAATATACTCAAAATAAACGGTACCTTGAAGTTCGAAGGAAATCAAAAGCAAGGGGTATGCTAAGTTTCCTTAGGGCAGCACCACAGGTGCCTGCTCAGAAGCGCTGCCTCAATACAGCATATCCGTAAGTACCTGTTGACAACAGTAGTCTTAGCTGAGACTGAGGAGGCAGAAAAGATAGGTGATCAGAAACCATCAAAACATGAGATATCATATGGCACTTTCTGTTAATAATATTTACATATTTTATGCAACAAATCTGCTTGTTGTCTTGTTATTTGAATATTGACACTTTGCTTAACATTGCATATGGTGGGCTGTTGTTTCAGGGTGTATCAGAAGCAGTAAATCCAAAGGAGAATTTCAATTTAGATGTATTTATGTTAAATATATGTATAAATGGATATGTTTGCTCATATTTTAGCTCTCATGACTTTCACAAAGCGTTTATAGTATCACTGCTTCCAATCATTTTTGAAACTGATACATCTTGAAAGTAGAATGCATGATTTATTATATGAAGGCCCAAGGTTAAACTTTTTTACCCTATAGCTCAGCTTAAGTATTGGTATTTTTGTGTTGGGAAATGTTTTTTAGAAAGTATGTTTTGTAATTTTGGAAAATTTGCTTCTCAGTAGGTTTCTGTTCTCTTTTCATAGGATGAGGAGCTTTTAACCAAACAGTTATTAAGGATATATAATTTACAGTAAAGTTTTTTATACTACAGAATATGAAATGTAAAATACCTATAAAATGTTTTCGTTTACCCCATTTCATTATGCTGAAAATACTTTTACTCTGTTTCTTTCCTATGTTTTAATTTCTGCTGGTATTTTACATATTTATTCCATTCTGCTTATGGATATATTCCTGGAATGAGAATAGAAACTGCATTATACTCCATTTAGCTATGTGTGTATATATATAGAAATATATGTGTGTGTGTGTATATATATAGATATATTTTGTTTTTCCCGATTCAACTGTTTGCCTTATGTCAACTGGATGCTTTTTAAACAACTGATGATTAAATGCCATTTATTTATGAGAGTAAACTCATCTGAGAATGGGGGACCTCTACTTTCATGCATTAGTTCATGATGAAATATTATTCTTGGAAATAGTAACATCCCAAATAAAATTTTAAAGGTAGTGCAATGTGAAGCCGTGGGTTTCTGTATGTCGTTCTAAATGTTTTGCTTATCTTTTGACTTATTATCCTTACCATTAAGAGACATTTTTACCTTCACCTAGGACCAGCTACATAATTTCTGAGGCCCACTGCAAAATTAAAATGTGAGACACTTTGTTCAAAAATTAATTTAAAGACAGCAACACAGAGCATTAAACAAAATGCAGGGCCCTTTGTTGTGTGGTGGGGTGGGGGCCTGTGTGCCTGAACAAATGATAGGGCGGTGAAGCCAGTCCTGCCTTCACCACCTACAGACTTTTATCTGAGGCCAACTTTGTGGAAGTCACTAGGTTTCCTATTGGAGACTGACTGTTCCACAATGATTCCATGTGCCTCGCCCAAAAAGATACTAATGAGAGTTGAGTAAGAAAACGGATGGGAAATGAACCATGAATATCTCCTGCTCTTTCTATAACTGAACTGGGGATTGAAATATTTGCTTTTGTCTCATCTTGCCCTGTATCTGATATATATCCTATACATCATGTGGCTTTTTGTGCAAATATTCTTAAAAAGAACTTTTTTTTTTTAATGGTTTGCATGTAGTTACATACTTCAATACTTATTCCCAGGCCCAGAATAATTGGGATGGGAGAATTTCAGTGAGATTTGTAGTAAGAGCTGAGGAGGTTCTCTGTTGCCAAGTACTGCCACTAGCCCTCCTGGGTTAAGGCACAAGAAAAATGAGTATTTTTATGTAGAAATACTACATTATCTGATACAAAATGCTGACCATTAAAAAAACGAAAGTATACTCATTAAGTGACAGGAAGGAGGGGCAAACTCCCAAATAACATTGTTATAATAGTATCAGTATTGATACTTTGACATTAGAAAGTGGCATTTTAGCTATATAAACATGTGGTGACAGCTGTATTAAAGATGAAAAGTAACTTATGCAGTAACACTAATGTTGCAGTATCCTATATTCAAATCCTGGACTTAGCTTCTCAATTTGTATTGCAATAACCTCCCTCTCCCTGAAAATTAGAGTCATATGACTCCTTTACCAACATTCTGTGCTGATAGGTGGACAAAACATTTACATCGTTGCTTCCCAAAGTACTTCTCAATGAGATCAAACTTCATATTGAGATACCTAAAACTGAATTTTGAAGTCAAGTGGCTTTTTCAAATCAAAACTGAGATATGATGGAATGTCCAGCAAGTATGGATCTGAGTGCACTTGAAGTTGCACCATTTATTTTCAAAAGATATTTCTCACATCAGATGACTCTGCCAGGAAGGGAAATATCAAAGAGCTTGGAAAAAGTAACTATTCTTTTATGTAATCCAAGACTGGGGTGAAAGTGGGGGGCTTTAAAGATATTTTTGAGGAAGAAAAAAATTGAACTTATTTTGAATGCCTTGTTAGACTTTGTGGGGAGGAATGCTACATATGAGACTTTCTAAGAAGAAAAATCTTTGCCCTGTGTAATAAGGCACTGCTCTCCACACTGATAGGCACTTTAATGAAAGAAAGCTTGGAAATAACTATTGTAACAGTGTCCCATTTAACTAAAAATTTATCCTACAGTTTAGGAATCTTTTTTTTTTTCTTTTATTAACTAAGCCATTGCCAACTTGAAATATTTTAGTAGGTAGCTAGCCACAATTCATGTTTTCTAATGTTCTGTGTTCTATCTCCAAATTCCGTAATATAAATTTCAATTGGGACTCTTCTTTTCCTGCTTTATTCCTATACTTAGAATCTTGTATTTTCATATTAAATGTTTTGCTTCAAAAATGATTAAACTAGGAATATGGGTAAATAAGTGGCAATATAGTATATTGTTGTGCCAAAAATAGTTTTTTTTAAAATTTTTCATGTGTTCGTTTCTTTTACCTTTCGATTTCAAATTGAATATTGTAAACTCTTTCTTTTAAATCATATACCTCAATGATGCTAAATTATAAATCTTAATTAGGTATGATTCACTGATTTTAATCTTACAAGATAATTATTTTGAGTAGGATAAAAAGGTTCCCTTAAGATTAAAGGCATTTTCATTACAATCCCCATTTTCAGATCAAACAAATACTATGAAATAAACAGTATTTTATTCTTTTATGCTTAATAGTTTTTACTTTTCAATTAAAGTATATGGGTGAAGAAATAAGGCTATAAATATGGCAGTCTTATTGTTTGCAACCTAAGTGCTTTTGATAAATTTTACTGCTAGGAATTACGTGGATCTAAGGGAATCTTTTAAATAAAAATTACAGTTTTGATTATCTAAATGGAATATGTTCTTGTGCATGTGCATAGATATATTTCTTTGTGAAGGTATTGATGTCAGGGACACTTTTGGTATTTCTTTATGAGTAATTAGGTTAACGGGGTTAGTTAGAAAATGTATCCTTTCCTGGAAAATGAAAAATTACATTCAAGCAGGGGTAAAAGAGTAGAACATATTCATGACTTTAAGTACTTAAAAAGATATTTTATGAGTCATTTTTGAAGACTAATACCCAATATGTAACTTGTTAAGAATAATCGCCATTTTTACTTTCTAAAGCACATCTATATTAAAACTGACTTTCTATTCATGACTCGCAAATCTGGAGTCAATTTTAGGCCCAACTTACAAAAGATGTGGGTCTTATCCTCCCTGCCCTTACCGTGGTGTCCTATGCCTGTAGAGTCAGTACTGTACTGACTCTACTCTACTACATAAAAGAGTACAAAGTTCTCTTTTAAAGAGAGATTTCCATTTGCATTATTCAGAAGATTAAGCAACGTTTTGGGGAGGGAAATACTGATAGGACCCAAATGTAGACATTGGGACCCTGAATGGCTTGTATCCTTGTCTGACAAACTGGAAGGAAAAACATATTACCAGCTTTGGAATTTTATATGCCTATATGAACAGTGCTTTTTCTTTCTCTGGGAAGGTTTTAAACATACTATGAATACAATAAGTGTTACCTAATTGGAAAAATATGTTTTCTGTAATTCTAAGAGTACTAATCAACCAATCATCAATATGAATTTACTCATGGATAGTAAGATAGTAGAATTTTATTCAGAAATGGATGTTCAGTTGGAGCTGGTATCGCTTTAGAAAGAGAAAAAGATTGTACATAAGCAAAATTATTTTGGGATTTTTTTTTTAAAACATGGATGTGAAATCTCCATCAATAACATTTTTGGCTGTTAAAGTATTACAAAAAAATGGAAAGCTCTTTATTATGTTTTGTTCTTTAATAAGCCTCGAAATGTGCACATACAGTGCTATAACGCCTTTTTTGTTTACTTTTTTGATTTTTGTCTTGTTTTGTTTTAGCATAAAATAAAAAGAGCTTATAGGTAAACTATTTTGTACTATTTATTTATAAAGATATCTAGTAAGGACAGTACAACATATAGTATAGGTTTGTTTATAATGATGGGTAAAAAATCTGCAATTTTACCACCATGTAATGACAGTTCCTTGAAATTTTACCCTACTACACCAAAATGCCACAGTCACTAAGATGGGAGGTGTTGCTGATATATGATTCGAATGCACGTGTATACTTAAATACATAATTTTAAAAAATTGTCTTTATTTTCTAGCAACTTCCTGGTGTCCTTTGCTTAGGGCTAGGGGGAAAATGTTTTCTGCTATTTTGCTATTTGCATACTCACCAAGAACCTTGCTGTCTAGGCCATCTTCCTACCTACCTAGCTGTGTACCGTTTTGAAGAGCTGTTTTTTTCTTTTCTTTTCTTTCTTTTTAAAAAAATTTTTGATATTTATCTGCAAGGCTGGTTATTAGTTGATCATCTGGAAAATCAAATTTCATTTCAGCCACTGGAATATGATATTTAGATCATGAGAGGTAGTTTGAATTAATTAAGGGGATAATATTAGGCTTTATATTAGGGAAAAGTAAAGCAGCATTTTTTGTCATGGATAGCCTGCCCTTCTTGATGAAAGACAACATGTAGGAATAGGGGAAGTAGGCACAAGTTCGAGAAAGTCATTGAGGCAAAGCTAAGGTTAAAGACTCTTTTCATGTGGTTGTTACACAAAATGATATTGGCAATTTTGTAAATTAAACCCTAATATTAATTATATAAAAAAACTTATCACTTATTAAGAATGATTGACTAATATTCAGTAAATAGCATGTAGCACTATTTTAACAAACTGTATTCTCCGTTTTAGGAACAACTGATTCTATATCAAATCCTGACTATATGGGATTTGTGAGTATGCAAATTAAAAGAACTGTTCTCATTTTTGTCTCCATAATTTTAAAAACTGTGAATATATATATATATGTCTTTAAAGATGATTCAAATTATTCTCAGACTCTTTTTTTTTCCTCTGTCAACATACTCAAGTTTTTTAGGCCACAAATGAAGTGACAGAAGAAAATCCATTGAAGATGGAGGTATATGTCTTTTAAGGCTTCTTTTGGAAACTAATGTATTTATTGCCATTATGGAAGTTGAAATCATTGAAATAGTTAATACTTTGAATTGGTTTTAGAAAAATGTGATGTTAAATTTTATATCAACTCAGTAAATGCTAGCTGTAACTTCATGACCAAATAGAAACCCCAAACAAGCAAAATAAATAAATAAATAATAAAAAACTTTTGCCTAAGCCCTACACTAGATCAGTTTGATGAAATTTTAAGCTCCTCAGATGATTCTAACATAAACCAAACGTTTATATATCTCAAGAGATCTTAAGATTTTCACCTTTTAAGAAATGTCATTCTTCCTGATTTGAAGTTAGGAAAATGAAGATATCTGTTCAGAACTGAATATACTAATGACATGTACAGATAGTTCATCATCTGGCTGAAGTTCAACAACCTATCTAGACTTTCGAAAACATTTCTGTCAGGCTTGCAAGAATACCTCAGGAAAGTAACAATGACGAAGGACAGCGTCAGCAGAAGCCCACAGTCTATCATTTTGTTACCTTGGGTAAGCCATTCAACCTCGCTGAGCCTTAGTTTTTAGTTTACTTTTTTATAAAAGAAGAGATGATTGAGGTGATCCGATGACGACTAAGATTTCTTGCAGTTTTGTCTACTCCATGACTGCTTTGTCATGGACTAGTGAACTCATGTAACTTGGACCTTGCTAGTCGTCTAAAAGATGCAAAATATTTTTGTTTCTCTTAAGAAACTCCAAAAATTATCCTGGAAACAATGTAGAAAGCTCAAGGACCATTTATTACTTTGTTAAGCCCATCAGAAGAGTTGATAAGCATTCATTAAATATGCTTACTAATTGGTTGCATGCAAAAGTGTCAGTGATTCTAATATCTTAAGAGTTGATGGATATTAGTTAGCTAATGCTTTTCTCCTGTAAGAGATTTCAGTAGAGTGGCAATCAGATTAACTTAAGCTGTGGAGTTAGGGACCTCAAATCCTTAAAATATTTAGTATGAAAAGTGGACTTTTATCAAACTGAAAGCAATACCTTTTTTCCTGTACTTTATCAGCAACTAGTCTTTGTTCACTTTCTTTTCGCTTCCTGGCATGTTCTTCTCCGCTTGTTGAAATCCTACTAGGACTATGGTATCCTGGTCAGATGTTGCGTCATCCATGAAGACTTCTTTGAGGCACCCTAATTAGGATTGATTTCGACGTCTACTTAATTGTCCCTTAGAACATTTGAAATGTCTCCTTTAGATCTCTTACTGTCATCTTTCTCCTACTATAGATTGCTAGGCATCTGTGTTTCTCTATTATGAAACTGTAAATTTCCTGAGAGCACACACATCTAATTCATTTTTATTTTTAATCTCCTCAACATGTGTGTATAGTATAAGACCTATAATAGGTATTCAATACATGTTTGGTGAATTGAATTGATAAAAGCATAGGAGACTATCACTTGGTTAATATTTTATTTTATTTATTTTATTATTATTGTTATTTTTGAGACGGAGTCTTGCTCTGTCACCCAGGCTGGAGTGCAGTGGCGTGATCTCGGCTCACCGCAAGCTCCACCTACCTGGGTTCACGCCATTCTGCTGCCTCAGCCTCCCCAGCAGCTGGGACTACAGGCGCCCGCCACCACGCCTGTCTAATTTTTTTGTATTTTTAGTAGAGACGTGTTTCACCGTGTTAGCCAGGATTGTCTTCATCTCCTGACCTGGTGATCCACCCGCCTCTGCCTCCCAAAGTGCTGGGATTACAGCCGTGAGCCAACGCACCCGGCCGGTTAATATTTTATTAATCTTACTTTAAAAAATTAAAAGATGATTTTTAAATATTTAAAGAATAGATCTATGAAAATTGTATATTTCATTAAAAATTGAAATTTCTATATTCTTTATATAATGTTATTACCAAAGAAAGACTTTATAACCCTGAAAAATAGTTTTATAATTATATACTTAAAAAGGGGCTTACAGTCATTAATTCTATTTTTGTATCTCTAGATAGGGAGCCTTTAAACTCTTTTTAAAAAACATTATTATGCTATCTTTAAAATCTTATAAAACATAAACCTATAGACTGCTTTGATTATAGGTGTAACAAATAGCTTTAAATCACTATTCTCTATGAAATATTTTTTTTCTCATGTGTTTGCAGACAGAAAAATTTGAGGGCACAGAATCATGAAATACTAGACTCTGAGACTTCCATATTGACTTCTTACCAATATAGAATTGATCGACAGTTGGCCATTCTGCTTTTGGTTGAACGTGGGAAAGAAATACCTCCTAAGGCATTTCTTTCTATTTTGTCCTTTCTCTGATAAATAGGCAGTTTGCAAATATGTGCACTATCAGCAGTCAAGACAGATTTCTTTGGAAACATGATGATATTGGGGTGGTAAAATGTGAGATGCAAACTAGTTGATCTAGAGTTGATACTATTACTTAATTCGTGAATGTCTTTGGTTAACACTTTAATTGGGACCTTTAAGTAAACAGTGTCTATAAATTTATTTTGTACTGAATAATGGGCAGTAAACAATTTAGCTGGGATTTCACCCCATAACTCTGTCTTTTAGATGTTCAATAGTTTTACCAGTTGGGTTTGTGTGCTTGTGGGAGGGTCAGCTACTTTCTCAAATCTGTTGTGAATGTTACAATAAATAGCATTATAGTATTTCTAAGGCAAATTCAATTTGATCAAGTGTTAAATTATAATGAGTTAGGCAACAATATTTGACAAGATTTGTATTTATATTTGTGTTTTCAAACCTAAAGAGGTACCAGAGAAAAGCATTTGCTTACATTGCTTCATCAAACAACCCAGAAAAAAAACAAAGACTCTTTTGTCATTCTTTTAAAAACACAATTTTACTAAGAAAACCTATAACCTTTACTGAAAGCTCACTCATTTTCTTCCAATTTGGGCTCTTGAGAGCTGAAAAGTTCTAGATGCTATCTTACCACTTCATATTGAAATCTAGTTTGATGTCATACACTCTATGCAGAAGAAAGTATCTGTAGTGCTGATTGTTGAACCTGAATTGTTACAAAGATGTGCCATTTAGTGAGCTATAATGGACAAATGTTGCTTAGTTAATTGTATAAAAACACTGCATCTTCAGCAAAGGGCTCTAATAGTAAAGGACAGTATATTGTAGGTAGAATAATAAAGATTGTGAAACAATATGTTAAAAGTAGCAAAAGCGTTTTTGCAGTGTGACTACAACAGTGAAGACCCATGTGTTGCATTCGTTTGTTAAATAGACACTTCTGGTTTTCTAGAAACCATTCAATATGCTTCAAGTAAGTTAAAATTGTTAAAATATAAATTAAAAGCCATCAGATTGAGAGTAAAGGCCACAAATTGTAAAACCTTATAGTGGTAGCTTGCCAACAGCCAAATTAAATCCAGGGAATATTTAAAAGATAGAGGCTTAAAATTCTACTTGGTTTATAATCAGAAAGCTATGGGGTTTTAAACTAATAAAAATATTCATGAGAATTCTTTACATGTAAAATGCTACCCATTTTCCTTTACCCTTCTGGTAGAAGAAAACTGGGTGATCCTTCTCAAAGGGTAATCATGTAAGTTGGTGGCCAGAAAGTATGAACCATGGTTAAAAGCCAGTGGTTAATGGTTTATTTTATTGTCTGCCTTCTTTTACTCCTTCCTCCTTCCCTTCCTTCCTTTTTATTTATTTATTTGGCTTGACCCTATATGCATAGTTGACAGTTGTCAGTAATAGAATTTTTGGCTAGATCTACACATGGCAATTCTTGAAAAATATGAAACTATATTTGTCCTTTTGGCCTACAATCTGAATTAAAAGATAGAATTATTTCAGGTCAATACAACTACATGGGTGCATGCACGTGTGCACACGTGTGTGTGTGTTTATTCAGTAGAGCAACCTGTCTTTGCAACACATGACAGTGTGGAAAGCTCTTTCATTCTGAATGGACCAGTTTGTAGCTCCATACAGACACCATCTAAGTGAACCTATTTAAATATCTTTCCAGATTCTTAACTAAGTGGTGGAAGTCTGTCTTGGAGGTGGCACTTATTTGTCCCTTAGGAGTTAAGTTTGGTTTGATATTCAGTTGAAGTGTCAGTAAACAAGATTTATGAGAAATTAATTAAAACAAAAATTGAAAATGGATATTGAGGTGCAAGTTTATCCTAAAATGGCTTGAGTATATTTGTCCCAAATGCATGAAAAGAATGTTTTCTAATGGACTCTTTTAATTAAAATAGAAATTAATCACAAATAAACCATGTAAAATTTGCTATCATGATACAATTGTTTTCATTCAGTGGTCGGCCACGCCTTCTTTTAGCCCTGTCTTTGTCCAGGGTTTAGTTTAGTCATGCATATGTCCTTGAAGAAATGTAGCATCTTTCACAAGATTTTGTACGAGTGAAATCAGATACCAGTTTTTATTGCAGAACCAAGCCTACAAATGTTTCTCTTTAAAGACATTTTTAATAGAAACAGTAAGGTATAAATCATGTAAGCAATTACCTGGACATTGTGGAAATGGGGCTTGGCTTTTTCTGTAGCCCCAGATGTTTCCAGATTCCAGTAATAACCCGGTCCAGATATTTACAGCTTAATTTTCTGTGCATGTGCACTTGTCCACAAATGGCTCCTATTTCCCATTTTCTGTTGGACAACTGGGCTACTTAGAGGTTTAAAAAAAAATGATTTCAGCTTGGGTGATGACAAACGTTAATGGTGATAATATGTTGCTTCTAGAAACTTTGATCACTTAAAAACATATAGAGGCTAAATTTTAGAGGATTTTATACTAAGAAATAAATTGTTCAAATGGCATTTTGCTTTATGGATGAGAATGGGATGAATAACCTCCCCCATCCCTCAAAATTTTAGTCTTGATATGCTATGCTATCAAAGTGATTCTTTGGTTTTTTAAAAAATGCATATTCTGGCACTGCTTGGGTTATCATGCAGGCTGCTAGTTTTTCTTTGCATCACTACCCCACAGGTTTTCTTCTTCTTACTAGAAACTAAACAAATGGAAAATAATGATTGGTAACCATCTGCTGTGCAGAAATTTTACATATAGCAGTTAACTCTATTTTAGAAAACAAGACCAAATGAGTGCATTATACTGTTGCCAGTAAATAGCAACAAGCACTAGAGCGTTCCTTTGGACAACACAGGCACACAGGGAGCCAGTATTTTGTTATGGGAAGTCAGTTGGTTGGACTGTGGGGCTGAGTGTGCCCAGACATTTACTTGTGTGTTTGTGTCTATGTGCCTATGTCTGTGTATGTATGTGAAGAAAGTGATTGCTTCCTCTCTGCCTTCTCCTTGTGTCTCCTTACCGCCATAATTCCCGTCACGTAAATCAAAGTAATGTAGATGTAAATAAATCAATTCAATCACATCATCCTAAATCTTTTTATTCACTTAAGAAATAAACTTAAAATCCATAAAGGCAGACAGAATAAAGATTTGTAAAAGTATGTAGGCTTCAGATTGGAATCGTGGTTTTCTTCATTGTACTTGTTACAATGAGTAGTGGCTAGCCAATGCATCTTTAAATTATTCTCTTGTCGTATCTTCTGCCTAAAGAAACACCTTAACAGGAAATTAGATTGAGTATATGTACAAAAGATATTGACAGGCAATGATTATTCATATAGCTGCTGTTGAAGTATGGATATTGTATTGAGGGTAGACGTATAATGAAATAGACAGAAGTAAGCGGTTACAAAGAATTTATTCAAATGGACCAGGTAAGGCCTGATTTTATAGTTATCCATATAATCTGTAATCTGTCTCTCCCTCTCTCATTCTCTCTGTCTTATATATATATAATCTGTTTATTATATCAATATACTTAGACACTCGAAACATATAATCTCTCTCTTGCTTTCTAACTTTCACTTATTTGATACGGGGATTTTGCTATACAGCAAGAAAAGTTGTTTAAAATGGGCAGTATATTGAGTTCAAAGGACCCATACAGTTCATAAATTCTCTGGTGTCTACTGGATTTTTCATCAGGGAGACTTCCAATAAAAATGATATATTTTAGAAATAATATTGTTTAGTAGGTTGAAATGTGGTGTAATAAAATTAGACCTTCAGTCTTCTAAAGTTACTACTTAGATGGCACCCTTGGGATGGTAAAATGGCTGTATAAGCAGATGAATCAGACAGTTCCACTGATGGGTACATTTGTCAGTCTCTGTTACAGATATAATATATTCTTATATCTGTAATCCTGACACTGTTACATCCAAATGAAATCAACATGAGGTTGTCATCTTTAAGCAAATATGTTAAGTGTTGTCTTTTGTGCTTTGGATTTGAAAGAAAGGGGCCCAGGGGAGGCAGCATCATGCAAATGGAACAAATCCCATTTCTTCTGAGCTGTGCTGTTTTTCCCCTCCATGGCAGCTGGCTGTGTTATCTTTGTGTGTTTCTCTGAGTGCTGACAATTCTTTCAGTGATCTAAGTTAGGGCACATTAGAAAGTGGAAGCAGCTGTCTGTCGCTATACTGAGAGACGTGTTTGCTCTACTGCAAAGATGAAGGACCATGAATCCTTGACACACTCTCCCCCCTCCCCCCTGTACTTTCCAACATGATCAACATTCAGACGCACAGATTGTCTGCTTGGACAGTTTTTTGTTCTGACTGACAGCATCTGGCATAGACAAATTTAAAAATACATAGCATGCCATGCTTGGAATTGGAACATCCCTTTTTTATTAATCTTCTCATTTAAACCATTCATTTACATTTCAAGAAAGGTTACAGCTTGATATGGTTGAAACGTTGATTTTTAAATGAATAACCTTCTAATGAAATGTCTTGAATGAGTACCAAGCAGCCAGTGTTCATTAAAAATTACACCCGATTAACACGGCCTTGAGAGCCTGAGAGGAAAGGGATTTCTTATTGTTTTAATCCACAATGCAATCCAGTGTTTACCTTTCTGGCACAAAGCGAATAGAAATGATGCCTGTACTTGCAACACTTCTGATATTGAACACAACTATGATATCACCCTTAAGCCCACAAAAACACTTGGTCTTGTTTAATCAGCTTTCTTTCCCTCTGAAACCCTCAGAGGTGTCAAATTTTTTTAGAAAACATTACATAAATACACCTCTCTCAAATGTCCCACCCCTCCATCACCCCAAAATACTATGTCTCTATGCCCACGTCAGAAAAAGAAAAAGCTTATATGTTTTCAAGTGGAAGAGTTGTAGAAAACGCTTTTAGGTTCAACGCTTCCCTTGACCCTAGGATGGTGGATATACATTTATTTGTTTGCATTACTTTGGTAATAAAACATAACAGTGCAAAAATTTCTCTCTTTCTCTGCCCCACTCACCCCCACACACATTCACATTGCTTACCCATTCTCGATTCCATAGTCAACTTTACCAACATGCCTAGCATTCATGTAAAAATAATATGAAAATTGGCCATATCAGTCAGTCTTTGGACTTTGCGTCCGGGGCGGAGGTAGGAATAAGGGGAGGAGAATCCTCCTTTTATCATGCATTTTAGACTTTTCATATCACTGCAGATTTCAGCTGTAACTATTCACTCCAAGGGTAGCTACAGTATTAAATAGTTCTAAGGGGTGTTTGGAGAAGGCAGGTGGTGCAAAATTGTAATAAAAATATATTCAAGTGCTGGGTAGTAAATATGTAAAGCAATGTACTGGATAACTTGGAAAAACAGGCTTCAGAGGGAAGTTCAATTAACAGTTGTAAGCAGAAGAGGTGATGTATTTCTTCAGCATGTGTAAGAGGTCACTTGCTTTAGGATAAATTTTGACGAATTCCAGAGAGAAATAAATGCTGAAATAAAAATGAAAACAGATTACAATTTTATATCAAAGGCACTTTTAATTTTTGAATATGATAGGGGAAAATGACAAGATTTTATTCCATGGATTATATATGATTACTTTTTATATTTTGCTAACGTTTAAATTGTACACTTATTTTACTTTAAACTGTTATTTAAATAAAAGAAATCTTAGAAATGAACATTATCTTTGAATCTGGAATCAGTTTATCCAACCACTCCTCAACCCAGATCTTGGTTCTATAAATTTAAGGCAGACATAATTTGGTTGCTGTTTATCCTTTCTTTTATTTCCTAAAAGCTAGTGGCAGGGAATCTAATGGGAATGGATCTAGTTCCAATGTTTTTATTGCTAGTAAACGTTTTATAATCAACATTTTAAATATAAATTACATCCTTTGTTATTTTCCATTTTGATTTTTTTAATGACCAGTTTTTAAAGGTAGTGCCAATGTGCATATGTAAGCAAACTGGGAATGGGTTAAAGTACACAATTCCCTTGTGTAAAAAGCCAGGTTTAGCAGTAATGCTTTTAATCTGGACTTGTAGAAGATTCAGGAGTATCCATAGATCTGCCTCAGTAATTACCATACCCCAAGTGGCACTGGAAGAGACATTTGCCTAAAAACTTGATGTCTTCATTACGCTGTTTACATTTTAATTAGAAACATGAAAATTACTGATTCATAGAGACAACTATAGTTTAAGTGGTTTCGTTCACCATCCAATAAATCATAAAAAAACCCCACAGTTGGCATAAATAGTTTACTAGGAATCATTCATGGGAATAATGTGTTGGCACTATAAGCTGCTTAAAATATGTTTTTATTTTACCAGAGGTAGAATTTGCATATAAATTAGAGAATGGCATTTTAAGTTGACAGTCATTTATGCAGAATACCACCCACATGCAAATACATATATGGGCGTATGTGTGTACTTTCTTTGAGTTTATAGGTTTTTGCAGTATTGTGGATATAGATACATACCCAGCCCTAGCCTATCAGTTTTTAAAATGCGTGTCCTCTTTTAAAGTCCTTTCAGAAATGCTGTGGGTGTTCTAATGCATAGCCACAACCATGTCTTATTTGTTGGGTAGTATCAACTTGTAAAAAAGAAAAATGTTTATTTCTTGTATATGTATGTCTGGAAAAGGAGTTGCTGTTTCATTTGCTCATTCATTCCCTCTTTCCTCTCTCTTCCATTCGTTCTCCCCTAACTTTTGCATGTACCTGTCAATGCTGCTGCCCTAAAACTGCTCCCAGTCAGAGCGGCTGGAGTGAAGCAGGGTGGCTGTCAGAGTCCATTCCTGAGTCAGCAGCATGTCCATTGCCTGAATCTTGCGACAGTCACTCATCTAGTTTTTCCTTCCCCAGGGGACAGGCATCCTCCTCATCAGCAAGGAGGAATGACCCTTCTGACTGGCATGCTCAAATTCCTGAATCTCCCCACATTGGTGTGTGAGTTCAAATCCCCCCTCCTGGAGGCAGGGCTGGGACTCTAGCTAATGACTCCAAGATACAGAGGGTCAGCGCACTGGTGAGCTCGAGTACTGAGGCATTGTGCGAGCCGAGTTGTACATTTTTCCCATAACTGCAGACTCCTCTCCTTCTCCTCTCCCCTCCCCGAACCCTTTATTATAGATCAATGTTATGCAAAAATGAACCAGGCATAGCCACAGACATTATAAGCTATTTACCTTTTCTCTATCTTTATTAGGTAGTTACTGGTCATGGCTGAAGGAGGGTCTGTTATTTTTTGTTTGTTTATTGTTGTTTGGTTGAAAGGAAGCACACAATGAATGGACATTTACATTATCTAGTGTTAAATTCACATTTTAGGCCCATCAGCTGTAGATAAAAATGAATTTGAAAAATATTACATAGGAGAAAGAGTGTATGCATAAATGTTTAATTTGGAATGCTATAGTGCTCATTGTTTAAACTTTTGAATGTGAATGTATTAGGTTGAAACTCATGCTAACTGCCTGACATGATTTCTGGGAATTAATGGGTATAAGATTAATTCTCATGAAGCTGCTTTAGGTGAGATAAATTTTGCACTTCACTTCTACATCTTTTGGTTTGCTTTTTATAAGTTCTAGAGGATTGCCAAAGTTTGAAGATGCTAATCAGTTATTTTTAGTGGCCCACAATATTTTAGATTTTAATGGAAAGTCACTAGGATCAGTTTCATGGTAATCCAAGTAATTGGTCTAGGTAATCAGACCAGGAGTATTAAAAACAGTAATTAGTACTTTGCATTTACCAGGCAGAATTCCTGAACAGGTTAGTTAAGGTAATAGTGGAATTCATGGACATATGCTCATTGGTTTGCTTTGCATTGCCTCTTTTTTTGGGGGGAGGTGAGGCAGGACACTTACTAGGTTTCTGTACTTCCTAGATGTGATTAGACACAATAGTCGACATCTGTAAGGACAGAAACATGCTGCTTACTTGTACACACGGCAAAATTCTAATAGTTCTGTGCAGTCTGATAAATCCTGTCTGCTTTATGCAGTGTGGCCCGAAACAGTTATGTGGTGAGGGAATGCTGGCTGCTGGCCAGCCATTGACTATGAAATCCTGGGTACCTGAGAGCTTATCAGTTCTTTTGCTTTGTAAAAGAAAAAAGTGATGAAAATGTTGGTAAACTGCCATGAAGGTTTAAGGCTCCTGGAACAAGGAGCCGTGTAATCAGATTGGAAAATGGAGCTTGAGATTCTCTGCATGGAGAGCAGCCATCTGTGGACCCCGTGAGCCGCTGTGCAAGTGCCCGAGCTGACCACTTTGTTAGCAAATCAGCTTGTTTGCTGCAGCAGCAGGGTGGAAAAGACCAGAGCTTGTGATGGTATGTAACGGAGGGAGAGCTCTTGCTTGGCACAATCTAATCAGCTTGCAATTAGCTCAAGCTCTACAGTCACCTTCTTAATTTTCTTTTTCCCCCCTCTTTGTGTTAATACTGTGCACTTTAAACAATTAAGGAAGGGAAGTAATCCTTCAGGCAAATCAAAACCATCCTTTAATTTTATCATCCTGCTGAAAAAGTATCAGGTGGTCCACTGGTCCTCATCAGATGCTGGAAATTCTCCGGCTCACTGTAGCATAGAGAGAGCTTTAACCAATTGATTTTTAGGATAATCTTTCAAATATCTTGGCAAGGGGGAGAAGAAAATGGTACATCATTTAAACTAGAATCAAAGTTAAAATTGATGTGAAGGAGGATTAAAATGCCTTTTGGTTTACATGCAGTAGTAAATGTCTTTTGGTTTATATACAGTAGTGCCTCTGTTTTATATTTTTAATAACTAGAGGCAGGCTGTGTGTGTGTGTGTGTGTGTGTGTGTGTGTGTGTGTATGTGTGTGTGTGTGTGTGTGTGTGTGTGGTGTGTGAAAGAGAGACATCTGTGCGTATATATCTCATATATAAAATCCTTTATGCTGCTGTTTATTTAGGCATTTCTATATAGCACCTTTCTGAAGACTGTGATGACATAGCCACTTGTACTGATAATTCCACTACTTCACCTTTACCGAACTTGATTCACTAAGGTTTAAAAGAACAAGGCTATCATTGCTGATCATATATGCTACTTGTTAATCCCTTAAAATAAAATTCAGATCCTGTGGGAGAGAGGTGAGAAGAACAAAACAGAGATTTGCAAAATTGGTGTAACCGTTTTATATTTTACTGAATTTAAGGACAGTGACTTCTGTAATATGACTTAAGATGCCTATTTACATAAACAAAATAAACAAATCTTCTAATAAATATTACTTAAGGTACTTTTCCTCATCCACAGAGCTTTTGCTAAAATATTATTCATGTGACTGAATCTCTGACTAGATACGTTTATTAGGTGTGTGTTTGTCATGAGGTGACAGTGAGCACTATTTCACCAGTGTTTACTTTAGAAAGTACTAGAAGAAATGATTAATATAATAGCTTTTGCTTTTAATGGTTATTAAAGAATCAATTAGAGTATTTTAAATAATTCTGCTACATAATAGTCCATTTCTTTTGGAGGTTGTGTTAATAAAAATAAAAATTGCTGTAATATGATTGATGTTTGATTACATTAACTTTGTATTTGAATTCTCTCCATGTTGGCAACATGAAAATTTATTTGCCTTTATTAAATGGAAAAATATTACTCTGTCTTATTTTGCCTTAAAAATATCTCATGACATATAACCAAGCATTTGGGCTCAGCGGTTTTCATTTTAACAATTCAAAAAGTTTAAGTGTTCGTGTGTTAATGTTGCCTGTAAAATAGCACTTGTTATTTTTCTATATGTATTTGATTATATGTCCTATATTTTGTATTTGAAAGAATGAATTCAGTTTGATAGAAAATGAGAGTAATTAATATAAAGTGCGTTTAAAATTAAGTAAGCTTTTAAGTTTGCCTCAGGGTTTTGCTGGTGTTTCTGCAGTGTGTCCTTTTTTTGTTTTTTAACTTTTTTGTTTCTAATTAAAAAATAGATTAAAAGAAACATACATCACCTACACACATCTCATGCTGCAAAGATTCACTTTATATTCTTTTAGAGGACAAACTCCATTAGATATGCACTTACTGTACATTAGATTGTAAATCTTACAATTTAATGGTAATTCAGTGAGCAGTTATTGCTTCAGTGGCCTTTTTTCTTTCTTTTTTGTCCCATCTCACTTGTGAAATAGGGTTACCCTTTACAAGTGTCACATCCATAGATTCATCTTTTGTACTTTGTAGTTGTTCCTGGTGCATCATTCTTATGTTTAAAAAAAGGCAAAGCAATGGAGGAACCATGTGGTGGGTGGCAGGTGGGGAGTGTGTGTATGTGTGTGTTCAGAGGGTGGGGGCTGAATGACAGCTTTCATGCTTATTCCAGAGAGCTAGGGAGGGGCAGGGAGAGATATCCAGAAAGATACAGGACTCTAGGACCAGAATAACCAGGGGCATTAGCATCAGTTTAACAGATGAATATCTTTTTGTAAATATGCATTTCCTCTAACCTCATTCTCAATCTAACGTTCAGTTTTCCATAACAGATTGCATTCTGCACTTGAATTCCTGGAAGTGGAAATAGTATCTGATTGGTACAAGTCTCTTTGCCTTGCTTACACTGTTAATATTCTTATCCTTTTTGGACACTGAAATACTTTTTTTTTATAGAAACAATATACACATTCATAAAGAAATTATAAAGGGATTCTCCTTTTGAAGATAATGAGTTCTCTTCAGGAACTGCAGGTTACATGGCGCACAAATGAGCTCTAAGTGGGGGGATTTAAAGTCCTGCTACAGCATTTAATTTCTTGAGGAAAGGAGTTCAGTTCAAGGTTAGCCTGTTATTGTGGCACTGGCAACTACTTCTCGCGTCCCTGTTCTTCTGCCAGCAGTACTGCACAAAAGGCAGTCATTTTTATTTAATACGTAGGGAGGTATTAATCACTGCAGTATTTTCTTGCAAAAATTTATCTTATCATATTCATTGTTTCACTACCCATGACAATAATAGGTGTTTAATTACTCAATAAGAGCCATTTATAGATTCCATTTTTCCTGTATGCTGGACAAATGGTATTGATTTTGTACTTTGATGCAACATGAAACTGTATTAAACACAATTAGAATTCCAAGGCTGGTAAAATGTACATTTGTTATGGTAACTGGACTTGCTTTGAGAAGCTGCAAGCGTCTTCTAATCCAGGGAATGCCTTTGGAGTAAAAAGGAGATTTGATTTTATTGCAGCTCTGTGGTTAAAAATGAATGCCTTTTTTCTCATGTTGTGTGTATAGTGTTTGTGAGTGCATGTGTGCACGTAGATTTTAGTTTTAGTGAAGCAATAAATAGTTTATATGAATTGAAAAGATTTTAAATGAATGGTTCTTTGTAGTCAGACAAGCCATTATGTACAGGTGAACACTGACTCTGTGTAATCTTGTAATTGTGTCTCTTTAGCTAATGCTATAGGTCTTTATTTTACCAATAAGTAAGTTATTACCTGGAGTGAGGGTAGGAACTCTACTAGATGAAGTAGCACCTTCATCTCATGCTGGATTCTAGTTTACCTCCTTCTAAGGTGATGAGGAAGACCTCCAAATCCCTCTCGTGTCATAAGTTAAACATTGGGTTTTGTTAAAATTGGCACTAAATAAAAACCTTTCATTTAGCTGACACTATTATGTCATAGTCAGGCAGCACAAAGTCTTGCACAGAACTAAACTCAATTCTGTCTTCCGGCAGTGCAAGTCTGCCTACATTTTGCTTTACTTTGCTTTTTGCAAACACATTTCCACCTGCATTTGGCCCATCCAAAACTATAATTTGAGAAGACTGTCTTGTTGGCCAATGCATTAATTGCCTGTGATTTTCAGCTTCTTCTGGATTTATTTGCTGTGGAGGAAGGGCATTTAGCCTTACCAAAATAAACAGCAAAATGAACCAAGGACAGACTAGCAGTTGTCCAATCTTCATAATTTCCACTAAAGTGTAGCTTGTATCCTTTCTAAATATTACTTTGTATTTTTTTCTAAGGATCATAGACCTCCAGGCTGAAATTTCTCAGTTTTTGAGAGTGAGTGGATGACTACGTTTATCCCTAAAACAAGGAAGTAGCTCATTGACACAATTCCTTTCTGCATCAGGAGGGTATTTTATTTGCTTTAACACTAATGATCAGTACTAGAACACTAATTGATAGCACTACTTTGACATAGAATTTTTAACATTTGTGTAGAAGGCACAAAACTTCAGGGGAGATTTTATAAATATTTGCCATTTGCTTCACAGTACAGAAACAACTTCAGTCAATTGTTTATTAGTTTTAATTCAACATTTCTTATTCTATTAATATTTGTATTATTATTTTCCTTACAGGTTGTCATATAATAGGATATGTTAACATTTGTAAGGCAATGAAAAAATAAATAACAGTTTACATCAGGATAGTGTATTCCTTTTTATCCTAGAGCTTTCATGAGTGAGAGTAAAAATAAATTGATTGACCTGCCCATTTTAAAACACCATTCTATTTTTTTCTCATAGATTTGAAAAGAAAAGCCAACTTTCATTCCTGAAATATGTGTTTTATGTTTATTTTACCTTGTTATAGGGGCTGCACAGATACTGGCAAGAGGGGGCTGCTCGGGTAATGGAATCTGAGGTCTGCAAAGTCCTGTTCAGATAGATCCTTGAACACATAGTAAATCGCTTCTTGAGTGGGATGGGGAATGCTGTAGTTTATAAGGTAGGATTACCTTTCAAAGCAGAAGAAAAAAAGTCTAGATATTTCCAAACCTTTAGTCTTTCTCCAGCATACTGAAACTAAGGTCTGCTTGATTCTCTGGCCTGGGCTGTAGGTCGCTGATGATTTCATTTGTGATCTCTCCAAACGAACTGTTTTGTACTTTATATTTGAGCTTAGACAAATCATTTATTTACTGAATAACGTGCATGTAGGTTCAATTAAGTGAAAGATGATTGCATGTAATTAGCTAGTTGTAAAGTGGATTACATAAAAACTGGCATGGAGGCTGTTCTATAGCTACATATTACTTTTTAGAAAGGCTTTCACCTCAAAAAGAGTGTCTGGATTGCCCAAGGAGTGTCTGGGTTTGGATTTGGGCTGCATGACTCTTTACTGCAAGGTGATGTATTCCTTCTCTATGTGTGCCAAGGGCAAAGTTATGTGATGCACGTGGAAACTTGACTTTCTAAGGAAGCCATCTGAGTCCTCATCATGGCATCAGAATGTATGAAGACTTACACTCTGGCATGCATAAGGACACCCATTGCCATATTTACGGTACCTTAGACTCTTTAGGAAGAATCTATTTTGAGAACTTTACTTTTGTCATCTTATCTCATAGAAACTTTCTGTATTTTTGTGAACAATGAAGCATTAATATCATATATAACTTCTGAATTCCTTTAACTTCCTTACTGTGGGGTAGTATAGTATTTTGTTTGTGGAAGCAATTCTAGACTCCTGTGTCTACCTTGTTTTTCTTTTTCTGCCCTTATAGATTTTGCCTTCCCTCCCTCCAAACCTCAGCACTGTCCACTCCTGCCCCCAACTAGCAGGATTCTCTTAACCTCACGTTTAGCTGTTTGAATAAAAAATCGATAAGACTATTACAAGCATTTGAAACTTTTTAAAAGACAGAAACAATATTTTAATTACTACTGACATGCCAGTTGGAAGCCCATATCCTCTTTTATGACAGTTCAGTTTAGAAACTACATTGCTTCATTTCAGTAACTTTATTACCATTTGGCTCAGAGATTGCTATTTCGCCTTGGCCACAGATTTCATCAGTTGCCCGGTTCACCTTTGTCCACACTATACTTGTGAAATGACCTCCTCCGTTAGTGCTTGTCAATAGTAAATTGCTATATTCTGCGCCTAGAAGCACACCAAAGGACTACAACATTTTATTGAATGACTGAGTTTGTACTTAATTTTTAAAAATTAAAATTTAATTGGAACAGTCTTAATTACCATTTAATACTAGTTAATTAAGGCACTGGTTAGGTTCAGCTATCACAGACATCATTCTTATCGATAGTGTGAACAATAAACACGGTGTAGTGTGTGGGTGTCTATATAACAAGTATGTTTTCTTTGGTGTTCTCCCCCTCTAATTTTCTAACTATTCTATCAAAATAACAATATGTGAGGTGGCCAAGATTCAGTTATCCTGATGACATCAAATTAATTTTTTTTAAGAATTCCCAATGACTAAATTATCTCTTCACAGAAACTTCTTTTAAAATGTTGAGAAATCTGTGCTATTGTAATATAAAGACAAATAGGATTTGATATCACAATGTGGCTTAAAAATAGTTATGTAAACAATCTTAAATATAAATTTTTACTTGAAACAAATGACTAAAATAGTATATTTGGAAGTATTTAGAAATTTCTGGTTATATCAAGACCAGTAGTATCTCTGTTAAATATGTGTTTTTCCTAACTACATATATTTTTATTTATTATAAGATTTACAGGAAAAGAAAAAATGCCCACTCCTCACCTCTTTTCACAGATAGTTTCACTTTTTTATCTCCTTAACAAAGCCGTTTCCATAAATAGATCACTGCCAATTTGCTTGAAAATTAAGGTAAAATAAAAGGCCTGTATTCTTGGAAATCTCATTTTAATGAAATTTACAATAATGATTAATACTGCTGTTATTTTTCAAATGTTGCTTGATATGCACTGAGTTTTGGTTGTATAATTTCACAAAGATTATTTTACCCTTCTAAAAGCACTTAAATTCCAAATTCCATCTCTTCTACATTTTTAATCTTCATTGTTTCTGTTTTGTCACTACACCCTTTGAAATAACCTGATATCAGGCAGAGTTTACCTACTAGAGAATAAAATGAGGATTATACTATTGAGGAGTGTTTTTGTGTGTGTGTGTGTTTGTTTTTGTTTGTTTGTTTATTTGTTTGTTTGAGACAGAGTCTCACTCTGTCACCAGGGTGGAGTGCAGTGGTGCAGCCTTGGCTCACTGCAACCTCTACCTCCTGAGTTCAAACGATTCTCATGCCTCAGCCTCCTGAGTAGCTGGAATTACAGGCACATGCCCCCACACCCAGCTAATGTTTTTGTATTTTTAGTAGAGACGGGGTTTTACCATGTTGGCCAGAGGAGTGTTGTTTTGACAGATAAACATGCTAAGCTTGTTTGTTTTCTTCCTGAATATTTTGAAATAAAAAAGGATTGAAATTTTATTCCTCAATAGAAATTAAGAATAATTATATAACTCTCGTACAGTTTTATTGATGTTAGGCAATGAAGACAGAAAAGAAATGTTAAGTTTTTCTCCTTCCAGATGCAACTGATGCTACAATGGCCATGACATTCAGGAATATGAAAGTTTTCATCAGTTTGTTTATACCTTTGGTCATATTGGTATAATTTTTTTTGTTTGTTTTAAATGAGGTCATTGCTCTATAAAAGAAAAAACTTAATAAAACCTTGTGTTTGAAAATAAAATTTTGTCAGAATTTCAGCCAACAAGATTTCCTGTGTGATGCACAACTAATATTTCAGTGTTGCTCTTCCTCAAAGATTGGGTTTTAGTTTCCATGCAGCTCAGGACAGAATTCTATCAAATCAAAAGCATATGCAGTCTACATGTGATTTGTTTGGAGGATATGCAAAGATATGAATTTTGTATTTTAATCAGTATACTTTAGGTTCATCTTACAGAAAGAATAATTAGCACAGTCTAAATCAAAAGTAAATACACACATTTACAGGCACCTGTTTGAATCATCATGATTAGGTTTCTCTTATGATATATTAATATTATTAAAATTCCCAGTAAGAACAATCATCACATTTAATATACCACATTTGAGTGGATTGTGTGTGCTTATTAATAGTGTCACCGTTTAAGTAAAACTATGAAGCCACCATCTTTACATACTTGGTTTTACCTTTTTGGATGTCTTGGGCAAAGGTTCAAGGTATTTCTTTTCAGGTAAATCATTTGTAACTGCTGTTAGTTAAAATATAGTTCTCTAAAATAGAACCCATTTAGAAATAATAATAGTTGGAAATCAACAACATGGAAAACTAGATGAATTGTGGGTTCAAATTTACTGATAGGTAAGTTAAACATTAGAGCCATAACATGTACATTTGCATAGCATTTAGCAAGCTTTAGAAGAGCATTAAAAGTAACATATATGTAATATGCAATATGAATAGAGCTTCACAGAACCCCAGAGGAAGCTGAAAATGTAGTTCAGGATGCTTCGGGCTGTCTGAGATGTTGAGATTATGTTTCACAAAGACCAAAATAAGGTTTCAACAGAGTTTTCTTGCAACATGTAAGTTTTCCAGATGAAGAGAAATGGAACCATATTAAAATTTCCAGCAGCTTAAAAATGCAGGCATTTGTAAGTGATTAAAATGGACGTTAAGTTTTTTGCTTTTCTGTAGAAGTTGGCATACCTTAACTGGTTTTTATATTAAACCAGTTATGTTAAAAAACAAACATGTATAGAGTGTGCCTATCTTGTCACTATGTTAATAGAAAATCGTTCAAAAGTTAAAGGAAAGAAAAGTAAAACCATTGTAATAAAAGATTTTGAGAACTGCGTGAGAGTTGTGGGGAGCAATCTTGCATCACGTCTATTAGGATTGTCAAAAAAAGACAAAAAATAAACTATATAAAAAAGAGTTTATATAGTACTCTTTAGATGTTTTTTTGAAGTCTCTCATATTGTCAACTTATGTGTTTTTTATATACAGTGACCTGTAGCTGAAATTTTAAGAATGGAGTTCTGCCATTATCTTGTAATTAAGGAGGTAAAAACACAGCCTCTCTGGGTCTCAGTGTTTTTCATCTTAAAATGGATGATTTCCTTCCAAAGATTTCTAAATTCTCTTTCAGCTCCAAAACACTGTGCAAAACTATGGAACTATGAAGTTCCATTTGACAAATTTTAAGAACATGGAAACTGATTGTGCTACTCAGTGTTTCCGGTGGGTATCAGCTGTGCAACAAAGAGTGTTGAACAGTATGTTATTTCTTACCCTCTGGGAGAGTGGTCCCCACACTGTGGGCTGCAGACCTCTGAGGAATATTGGACTTGTTGCAAAAGTTTCTCAAATTCACATGTGTATTAAACATATGTTTCTTTACACATATGTACTATAGATGTTTCTGATATATGTGGTGTCTCTTGTGATTAGAAAAAAAACATACATCCATTTAGAAGTGTCATAAAGGTGTCACAGAATTCACCATAATTCTTGTCATTATTTCACCAATGGATGAGAAAAGTAAAAATCAATCTCTTAAATCTATGAGGATATTTTAATGCTAAAATAGGGTGGACCTCTTGTGTACTCACTGGAGATACATTAGTTGCATTTAATGTGAACTATTAAGCATTGCTTTGGAAGATGTGCTATTAATATTTTTCCAGGAGATTTGGAATATTTTATTCCATTAGAACACTTAGTTGGGGTCATGGCTCCATTTCCTGTCAGAGTATTTGAAATATCCTGTTAGCTTACTGTTAGTAGTTGTCTTAGGAACTTCTTACTGAGGGTGATAGTAACTGCTATTCGTTGAGCATTTACTAAGCACTGTGTGTGTGTGTGTGTGTGCGTGTGTGTGTGTGTGTGTATGAGAGAGAGAGAGAGTGTGTGTGTGTGTGTGTCTGTGGATTATTCCCATTTTACAGATTAGAATATTAAGGCAAAAAGATATTAGGTATTTTGTCCAATACCTCATAGCCATTGACAGAGATGGGAATAAAAATTGGCCTATGTAACATCACCAAAGCCCACACAGTGCCTGTGGGAAAAATGAATTTCAGATTTAGCTTAATGTCACACACACAGCCCACAAGGAAATGCCTGACAATTACGCTTCATGTTCTGAAACTGACATGTCATCATCACTACAGAATTGCCACTTTATGCCTCAGTTTACCCAACTTCAAAGTAGAGAAACATTTCATCATTTAATTTTACTTGCTAGGATAATGTATGAATTAGTTAATGCTTATAAAGAAGTGATTTGATGAGAGGAAAGCTCTATCTAAATGCTAAGTATTATTTATTATTCATGTAAGCATATTACTGTACCCTTCAATCACCTTTTTTGGATGTTTCAAATGGGCAATTACTGTCTCTTTGTGTAAAGCTTTAAAATTTTTTATTTAAATTAAAAGTTAATCTAATTTAGGAAAACTCTGCCAGCTGGAAAGGAACACAGACTTTCTCCCCCCACTTTTCCAAACAAAACAGCAATTCAGAATAGACTGTCTTTTAATATAGTAATGTGGATAGGCTTTCCTGGGCTAGCGGTATTAGCAATGAGGGCTAATTAGTGATGGCTGTTTTGTAATGCTGGTAATCTATGTGTTAGGATTAGTGCTGATAATAGATCTGATTAGGTGGAATTAACTGATATTTAGAAGGATGGAGATTCTTTTGTTTATGAAATCTCCATTTTGGGGTTACGATGTGTAGCTGGAGTGGCCGAGTCCTTGAAATCAAGTTAACATGGCTTTCCCATAATACAGTGCCCATATGTGAGTAGAGTCAGGAAGCAATGAGGGTCATTTGAGCTCAAGAAGACCTTTACATCTTAAGGCCTCACTAAGAAGCCCTACAAATAGTGAAAATCAGAGTTCAAAGATCAGAAATGTCAAGTATGCTTTAAAAGGGGAAGACGTATTTACCTGAGCTCTTCAGTTAACATCCAGCAGTCCTTGATGGGAAAATTCTTTCTATATAGCGCTTTCCGTCACATGCCTGTTGACTCAAAAGTAACTGGTTTCCGTTTTAAAATAGAAAATAAAAAATGTATCATTGAAAGAAACACTCTTTTAATTTCTCTCCCCTACAGATTTGCATGCTCAACCTTCCTTTTAAAGTAACCCTTTTTAAATATTCCCTAGCACTTAAATTTTAAGGAAGTATGCTTAGAAATCACATTATTCAGTTGCACAGTTTCAGTTGCCCAGCAGTATCATTAAATCCTTTGGAGTGATTCCAGTCCCATAAAAATTAGGGACCCCTTTACATTGTTTCCATATTCAAATGGAAATCTTTTTGCAAGTTAGTAATTAAAGTATTTAACCTCTCTTTCCCTCCATTTATTAGAAAACTCTTTTTTCTTTATTTTTTCAATTACGAAAAAACTGCTAAAGCCAATCAAGCATTTATTTTGATAAACCGCTTGTAACAGTCTCAGCTAAATTCTGCAAATACAAAAAAAAAAAAAAAAAAGCTAAATAATCACCCTGAGCAGATTTTGCGGAGACCTTGCTCAACCTGTTCAGGGATAATTATGCCGAGCTTTTAGTATGGGGCAAAGGAAAACATAAAATTAAGGCATGAAAGAAAGTCTACCTATTTTGAGAAAATACTGGGATAATTGGTACTCTTTTTATTACCATTTTATTATAGAAAGATATTGTCTTGCCATGAAATATAGGTTTACAGCAATGAAATAGTACTATTCGGGGTTGAAAGAATTTCTGTGTTAGGTGGATTGATTTAAAATGTAATAAAAATAGCAGATTGCTAAATAGTGAATCGCTAAATAGTCAAGTTAGAGTTCATTATTTAAATGACTCCTTTTTCTTTTCTTTTTAATCATATGATGTTCATAATTGCTTTGTTTCTGACAAGTACATTACAGGGACTTTTTTCTTCTTTTTTCTTTTAGAGTAGCCTTTGGTTTGGAGCTACAACCATAACTTTCTTTGAGAAATGGAAACATCAGGAATGGTACCACTACATGCAAGGTGCTAGGAGTAGAAAGCAATAGACAGATTCACAATGTTATAAATGGTGGTGATATGAAATGTGACCCTGACAATGGTTATGTGGTGCTTGGGAAATTTACCTCTCTTACAGACTTTGTCCTTTTGTATGTGAAGGTGACACTGAACAGTGTGTCTGAACAGAATGATGTGTAATCTGTAGCTCTTTATATATTATCAGGGGCAGATCCTGGTTTTTGTGGAGCCTGAAGCTTGCACAACATGGGGGCCCTGTTTTAATGAGAACAATAGTACAACATTAAAAATGCAAAACTAGGTACAGGCATTGGAAGGGGCCAGTATTTAGTGAGGATCCCTGAAATTTCAGCTTCATTATGCATCATGGTAGATCTGTCTCTGCTAATTACATATGTGAAAACTGAGAATGGGTATTTGAAAGCTTCATTTGGACCAGGCTTATTCAATTTGTGTTGGGAGATATTCATGGCTGGGAGGACAGCACTGGTTCAATTTTTAGAAATTTTAACAAGTGCTACTTTCCCAGCACTGATGGTACAAATCACAGGGCTGGGGGCGAGGTTGCAAAATCTGGATGACTCAGTTTCCAAAATTACAGTTTTCTTACTTATATTGATAGTGCTTACACCAGAAGGTGCTAGCTCTTTGATCAAATACTGAATTGTGAGGAAATCAGATTCAAGTGTCATGTTAAAGTCCTGAAGGGAAGAGAAACCAGAGCTGACTAACCTGGTAAGAAATCTTAATAAAAATGGGGACATTTGTAACAATAATTAAGGCAGGGAAATGCTGATTAGTGTTCAGCAACTCTAGTGAGAAGCAAAAGGCACCAATAAAGCAGATATTCTTCATCTGGATGCCTTGCTTCCTCAATGAATCAGTCCCAAAGGGAACTCCCTCACGCCACTGTATACTCTGCTGGGAGCTTTGTCGGCTAAAGCTTCTAATATCTACAATGGCTTCTGTTGTGGCACTTTGGTTTCCAGGGAACCATCCGCAGGTTCTACTGATTTGTCAGTATCTTTACACTCAGCCTCTGGTTGCACCAGACATTCATCTTCGGAAGTTGCAGTGTGGTTTGGGCCCTCCTGTGTCCAGATTATGCTTTGAATCAGCACGTATTTATTGACTAACTGTAGGGTATACAACTATGGTAAAGATGATAATACATAATCTTACCTTTGGGTAGCTGCTTGCAATTTATAAAATACCTTTACATCTATTACTTTCCTTCCTTCTCACAATTCCAAGAGGTAAGCAGACTCAGTGTTGTATGAACGTATTACAGAAAACAAAACTGAGATTAAGGAAATTGCTCCAGATCATACAATTAAGAAGTTGCAGAGGACCTGAGCCCTGAGCTATTGACTCAATAGATATTTTCTTTTAACCATTACATGGACCTTGCGATTTATTAGGGAGATAAGAAATGCAATTTTTTTCCCCTTAAATGCATGTGTATCTCTATATAGAGATATATTTCCTTAGTAATTGTACTAAAAGAAAGCATCAAGAAAGTGTCTAAATAAAGCACCCAGTGAAGAGTTGTACATCGAGTGTGCTCCAGAATTATGAATTGATTAGACTTGGTATATGTCTATTAAGCACTTGGAGAGTACAGGGCACTGTTTTAGAGCCCTTGGTAATTGATGATCATGACTGTTTGTTGTTTTGAGCCCTGGGCCCTGTTTCAGTGAGAAGATAGAGCTATCAGAGGAAAAGCCATCAGTAGTTTTAGACACTAGACTTCTCTCTGCTTTCACAAAATGCCATCCCAGATTCAGAGGCATTTCTTATCCTCAAATGGAACATCTTCACATACCACGCTGTTCCATTTCCCTCTTCCAATTGCCTCCATTGCTTGTAACCTTGACTGAACTCTCCCCTTTTTGCGTTGTCTATAAATCTGCTAGTCACCACTCCCACAACATAGCCTATTTATGACATTGCTGCAACCTAGTCTGTGAATTCTGGATTTCATCGTCTCTCATCCAGGCTGATATGTTCCGAAACTAGAGCTTCCAGACCCATTCTGAGGTCTCACTGTGGCCACTCTGCGACAAATCCTGCTTCTTGTTATCCTATGAAACTATATTTCAGAGCCCTGCCCCAGTGTCCCCTTCCTTCTTTCTCGTCTTCAAGTGAAACTGCTCAAAGACCTCATTATTCACATGCTTCCACATCTGTACCCTTAACAGCATTCCAAATGATTTGAACAGCCTCACTTTTTTGTCAGTTACGTAGGAAAGTCTGCCTTCCTTATGTCACTGTGGTGAAATTATTTTCTCAATTTATTCTGTTTCAAAAAGAACCAAAAGGTTCCTCCAGCATTATAATTAAACACAATGTCAGTAGTTTACTAGGTGCATGACTGGTGCAAAGTGAGAATACAAGGAATGATGGCTTTTCTGTATTTTAGAATCTGTTTCAGGAGGGGTTCTTCTTCTTCTTCTCCTTCCTTCTCCTCCTTCTGATTCTTTCCTTTCCAATTTTCTCTATCTCTTCTTCCAATCATAATTTCATACAGTCAGTCATAGGGTAACACAAAAAATAACATGTTCCTAAGTGTAGGTAAACTCACCTCACAAGCTTGGAAATGCAGTATAAATAAGCCAAACTTTAAGTAGATATCAGAGCATGGTTATATTAAAAATGGTTCATTCAATTTATAAACTGTTTTTTCATTCAGTCTCCTGAATATCAGGTCCCTCTAGTATACTAAAGTTATCTGATTTACCAAAAAAATTTATGTGCAGTTATTTGGCAATAGTTCTTCTATTCAAAAATTCACTGCAGAGTCTATTAAGATTCCTTTCTTAAGCTAATATAAAACTTTAATTGAATCTTAAGTTTCTCCCTGAATAGGAATTTTTTTAAACCTCTGTTCTGAGGGCAACTGTACCATTAGAAGGTAACATGAATTTTTGCTTCATTATTTTTTATTTTTTTTTTGGAAAGATGTTCTAAACGTAAAACAAGGTAAGAAAGTACATTCATGTGAACATGTAGATTCCAGTACACTTGGAATGCCCTACATTTGAAAAGACACTCACCTAAAATTGTAATATTTTATATGGCTTGATAATTTTTGATGTTGACCTAACATACTTCCAGAGGGTAATTAGGTAGCTGTGTGGTTTTGAACATGTAAATCGTTGACATGTCACTTTTTAAGAAAAATCAGTACAAAATGGCATTTTTGCTTTTTGTGGTTTTTGAAAGCTACCATGGTTTTTAAAAAATTATCTTAATTTTATAAAACCAAAACCATTTGATAAAACCATTTCTTCATACCTGCCTTTCTCTGTTCTAACAACTAAAAACTTCTTTCTTGATTTCGGCTTCGTGAAATTTATGCTCACAAAGCTCTTAGGTTTAGAAAGTTCCTGTTGCACAGCTCTTGTTGGGTTCTGTGTGGAGTGTGCTTTCCCTCATTTATTCCTGTAAGGTTCCTTGTGGTAAGTTTAGGTACATTCCTTCCTAGAAGCAAGGGGAGGGTTTTTCCCCTCCCCAGGGTGCCAGTGAAACTCTTCATTACTTTGTCAACATGAGACTGCCTTGCCTAGAGAGACAAAAACAAAGCAAATTTCCTTTCCATGTATTTTGTTTCTTCTCTGTTAAAACAAGAAAACTTTATTTTCAAGCCTCCCTTTTAAGAAACGTCCTTCTTACTGACAGGAACTTAAAATATCTGAAATGATTTTCGTGACACATTACTGGCAGGCTCTGGTGTGAAAATTCTGCATGTTTCCGAAGTTCCTTGGCAAGCAATTGAAAGGTAGAATGCAGGATCCTACACAAGGAATAGTTTGCATTGTGCTTAATTCTCCTGACCAGTCTACAGAAGTTCTATTTGCTTATTTATCTGAACTGTAGCATTAGGTGACTTTACCATCTTTCATGAACTAGGTGTATTCAGAGATTCAAATTAGCAATTAGCAAGCAGGGAAGGTAGTGTTCTACTCTGTAGCTCTGGTGAAGGGGCGGGAGACTTCCACTCCCTTCATCCTTGTTGTGTGGGGTAGGGGGGAACCTTGGAAATAAGACCTGCATTGTCTCAGCTTCAGGGCCTCCCTGTCTTGGGGCAGGCATTCTAAAAGCGTAGCATTGGGAGAGTGGGAGTGGCGCCAGGGAGGGGGAAGGGCGGGGAGGGAGCAAAGGGGCAGGTAATGACCACAGGCCGTCTAGGTCTTCTATCTTTCTTCTTTCCCTAGTTTGCTATCCTCTCGCAATTCCATTTTCTTTCAATAATTTATTGAAAGTGTTCAGGATGGGCTGTTAGAGGACCTCCCAGGGAAGATGAGGAGAGGCAGAGAATAACATTAATTCTAACCAAAACCCCTATATGTTGGAGAAATGAACAGATCCCTTTTATAGAACTTGAAAATGAGCCTCCAGGAGGTTAAATAAGCTGCTTACAGTTTCACAGCCAGAAAGAGGAGAGGCAGAATTCAAAAGCACCTCTTTCTCATTCCAAAGCTCATGCTCTCTGAGGCATACTCCATGGCGGTGGTGCACAGTGAGCATGAGGGAGTGCCCTTTTCCATCTATCTCCCTTTTTCTTTATCTCTTCTCAAGAAGATGATAGGGAAATAGAAGTGACAATGAAGATAGATTGGAGGGAGGGATAAGGAAAAATACCCGTAATAATAACAATAAGCACATAAGATTGCTCAGTGCAATTTTATGTGCTTTACCTACGCTGTAGTATATGTTGTTACAGTATACAACCTCAAGGTATAACTCTTGTTATCTCTGTTTTATACACGGGAAAACTAGGCTCAGAGAAAATTACTTGCATCTGGTTCCATGACTAATTGGTATGTTGTGGAACTACCCTCTAGACCCAAAGCTGCGGGATTTCAAAGGCTCTTGACCTCCTAGTGCCTCTCCCCTCCCTTTCCTTCTGTCTCTGCCAACCTGGACTTGAAGAGAGTTGGGCTGCAGAAAGCAGGGATGAGGTATGGTGTTCAAGAGGAGTGTTTGGGTGTTCATGTTTTAAGAAGGAGGCATCACACTTTCCTTCACCCTTGTTTAATACATTTCACATCCTGACTTGCCTCTGAGAGGACCACTGTGGTGTGACTCTAGGGTAGGAAAGATGGACACGTAGATAATCATGACACAGAGGCTGGGTGCGGTGGCTCATGCCTGCAATTCCAGCACTTCAGAAGGCCAAGGTGAATGAATCACTTGAGGCCAAGAGTTCAAGACCAGCCTGGCCAACTTGGCGAAACCCTGACTCTACTAAAAGCACAAAAATTAGCTGGGTGTGGTGGTGCATACTTGTAATCCCAGCTACTCGGGAGGCTGGGGCAGGTGAATTGCTTGAACTCGGCAGGCAGAAGTTGCAGTGAGTCAAAATCCTGCCACTATACTCCAGCCTGGGCAATAGTGAAAACTTGTCTAAAAAAAGAAAAAAGAGCACTTTGGGAAGCCGAGACGGGCGGATCATGAGGTCAGGAGATCGAGATCATCCTGGCTAAC
This sequence comes from Macaca nemestrina, assembly GCF_043159975.1. NCBI lineage: Eukaryota > Metazoa > Chordata > Mammalia > Primates > Cercopithecidae > Macaca > Macaca nemestrina. The sequence goes on along the minus strand of NC_092135.1, from coordinate 61,575,689 downwards.
ACGGTGAAACCCCGTCTCTACTAAAAAAATACAAAAAACTAGCTGGGCGTGGTGGCGGGCACTTGTAGTCCCAGCTACTCGGGAGGCTGAGGCAGGAGAATGGCGTAAACCCAGGAGGCGGAGCTTGCAGTGAGCTGAGATCCGGCCACTGCACTCCAGCCTGGGAGACAGAGCGAGACTCCCTCTCAAAAAAAAAAAAAAAAAAAGAAAAGAAAAAGAAAAAAATTATGACACAAATGTGCTTACTGCTGTGTCAGGGAAAGCATAGCCCTTTAATAAGAGCTTAAACTCTGTTAATCCTCTGTATCTATATCCTTGTCTCCAAAATGGGGATCATGGCTGGGTGCTGTGGCTCATACCTGTAATATTAGCACTTTAGGGAACCAAGGTGTGGGGATCGCTTGAGCCCAGAAGTTCGAGACCAGCCTGGGCAACATAGTGAGACCTTGTCTCAAAAAAAAAATTAACCAGACACTGTGGTGTGCAAATGTAGTCCCAGCTACTTGGGAGGCTGAGATGGGAAGATTGATGTAGCCTGGGAGGTTGAGGCTGCAGTGAGCTGAGATTGCACCACAGGACTCCAGCCTGGGCGACAGAGCGAGACTTTTTCTTAAAAAACAAAACAAGACAACACAAAAACAATAAAACAAAATGATGTTCATAACACTAACTCACAGGATTATAAGAAGGAATAAGTGACACAGTATATGTGAACTTTCCTGGCACTCTCTCAAAATTAATGTTGAATCTCCACAAAGTGTTCTGAGAATATGAAAGAGGAGGCAAATAACTCCTGGATACCTGCAGCAATATTTCATTCAAGAAATTGACATTAAAGTTGGGCCTTAAGTGATGAGTATACGATTGTGAGGTGGGAAAACGGGTGGAATGGGGTGCTAATTTATAAGCCATTTACTTTTTTTCTAGCCTGTTTCATGGGGTACCAGGAAACACTCAGGTTGAGAAGCACTTCACTGGATTTACTCCTAGTTTTGTTGAAATATATGATTGTGGTATACCACCTAACATCTGCTCTTATTAAGAATTTTTTTCCTACATAGGAAACTACTGTTACCATTAATAGTCTTCTTCTTTTTAGATCACTGTTTCCTTTAGTGTCTTCATTCAGCTTCTTCATCCAAAAACACTGTTTTTGTTTGTTTGTTTGTTCATTTTGTTTTTTTGAGACAGAGTCTTGCTCTATTGCCCATCCTGGAGTGCAGTGGCACGATCTTGGTTCACTGCAACCTCCACTCCTCAGGTTCAAGAGATTCTCTTGCCTCAACCTCCCAAGTAGCTGGGATTACAGGCGCATGCCACCATACCTGGCTAATTTTTGTGTTTTTAGTAGAGACCCTGGGGTTTCACCATATTGGCCAGGCTGGTCTCGAACTCTTGACCTCAAGTGATCCACCTGCCTTGGCCTCCCAAAGTGCTGGGATTACAGGCGTGAGCCAATGTGCCTGGCCATGCTATTTTTTAAGAATCCAAGATGTGCTAAGCATTTTGCTGGGTGGGGAAAGGTCTTTGTTGTTGAGGAACTTATAGTCTTTTGGGTAGACAACAGACTTGTGAACAAGTAAATCATAGTATGAACTACTAAGTGCTATAGTTACTGGGAACATACATTTTAGTCTGCCCAGGATGGTCACAGTTCATACCTATTGTTCTGACATAATTACTAATAGTCTTCTTTCATTTTCAGATGTGTGCTGATTTGGACAACAAATTTTATGGTTACATGAGTTAAAGTGTGTGTGTGTGTGTGTGTGTGTGTGTGTGTGTGTGTGTGTAAGATATTTTGTGTGTTCAGTGAAGAAATGACAGGCCCTAAGGAATCAAGGATGATTTTCTTAGAAAAGGTGATATTTGAGCAGAGTATGATGCCGAGGGCGTTACTAGTAAGAGAAGGTGGGGAGAGGAAGGGGGGAAGTGCATTTTACATGAGCTAGAGATACATATGGGCATTAGGTAGTCAAGAGACAATAACGAATCATAAGTTCCATGTGCCTGGAACATTGCTGGGTGGGGGGATTAAGTAGTGGGAAAATTTTGTAGGTAAGTAGGGAAGAATGAAATCAGAATTTAATGATTTAGGAGCAAATGAAAGTTGAGGAAGCTGAGATGTCAAATATAGATACCTTCTAAGGAATTTAAGGAAAAGAGTGACTGTGGTGGTAGTTTGAGATGAAGAAAGATAAAGTTTGGACATTCTGAAAATTGACAGTTAATGTCAGAAGAGACACCAAGCTCAAAACAGAAAGGGATGCGTGAGAGAATGAGATCCCAAAGGAGGAGGGAAAAATGCAGTCCGGGGCCCAGGAGAAAGGGCTAGCCTATGAAATAGAGAAACCAGAACAGCTGGGTGTGGTGACGAACACCTATCATCCCAGCTACTCAGGAGGACGAGGTAGGAGGGTTGCTTGAGCCCAAAAGTTTAAGTCCAACTTAAGCAACATAGCGAGATCCTCATCTCTAACACAATTGTTTGAAAGAAAAAGAAGGACCATAAGATGATGGAGGTAGAGAATTTACAGGGTAGGACTAGGGGAGTATTTAACCTGACATTTTCTTTATTTGGTGAAGTAGTAAAATGATCGAGCACAGCCATTAAAGGACATGGTCAATGTTTTTGTTCTTAATGTAGATAATGGCTATGTGATCTTGACCAAATGACTTTACTTTCCTGGACCTCAGTTTCTTCACATGTAAAGTAAGAGACTGGATTGACACTTTCTATGTTTCCATCCAGTTCTAAGATCTGGTTCTGTGTTTTACTAAAATGTCATGAGAAGGCAGTTCCCTGCATCCCTCCCACCCTCCACCCTTGCTTGCCCCATCCTGTAAAAGAGGGGATTCCATTGCCAAATGAGTTAGGGTTATGGTTAATTGGATTTCCTTATCATAGGACCTCTCGGAGTCCCTAGAATGCTAATAGGTATTATGAATATTGAAGAGGAGGTTATAGTACACAACATTTCCCTAACTGATTTAACTGTATAATCCAGTGTTCCATAGAGCATACCATGAGAAACATTGATTTAAGCATTTATTCTCCCTTGTCATTTGTAAAAATTCTATCCCAAGTTGGTGGGGGCAAAACAAACATTTTGAATGGCTGTTGTCTCTGGTGAGCATGCGTCTTTGCTTGGAATATGACATAGTTCCTTCCACTCTCAGAATAAAAAGCTCCACCAAACCTAGACATACAGAATATTGATAGAAATAAAACATGCAGCCCCATGTAGGCATGAGATGGTGGCAGAGAGCCAATGGATGCTCCAGCTCTTCCCTTGAACAAGCTGAAAAGACAGAGAGCCTTGTTTACAGCTCTCAAACGAAAGACCGAGAAATACAGGTCCTGTGTTACCTGTATGATTTCTAAAGTTCTGGAACAGCTAAGGAAAGGAAATACAGAGTAATGTGACTCAGTCTGTTGATGCGGTATTTAATCACTCTGGTTTATAATACCATCTAACACATATGTTTCTTATCACTTCAGATATATTCCAATGTGATATTTAATATATTTAGAAAAGAAGAAAAATCCCACTGGCAATAATGAATTTCTCCCAGTTATGAAATAATATGTTTTATTTTCACTAGTATTCCCTAGCATGTATGTGTTCTTCTTCAGTTCTCTTTTCTAACCTGAATGATTATTGTGTGTGTGTGTGTGTCTTTTGTGTGTAAGTGTGTGTGTGTGTTATCTGTAGGTTTCTTTATTGATGTAACTACTCTAATTTTGGTTCCTTTAAATTGTGATCATCATGAGGGAAAAGGAGTCCTTCCCTGATAATTCACATTTTATGATGCTTTGTAAAGTGAACGTATCATTTCAACAGATACACTTTTTTGCTGATTCATTCATGAGTCTTTATATTGTGCAAAGTCCTATGCTAGGCGCTGGAAGAAGGGAGAGAATGGGACCCATGCTCTGTCCTTTTTCTTGTCTTAATCCTTCTCACTCTTGCAGTTCCTCCTCAGGATCCAACTCCTCACTCCTCTGGTCTTTTTAGCTATCCCTTTTTCTCCACTGAATACACAGACACAGACACACACACACACACACACACACACACACAGATACACAAACACGTACATCCCACTCTTGACTAGATAAAGGGCCTATGCCAGTTGTGGAATCTGCTTAGAGGTGGAGGCAAAAGTCAAGGGGATTTGCTTTCACTTGGAAATTAGAGGTGTGGTTTCAGGTGGTTGGTGACCAGTTCACATAGCTCTGGTTCACTCTGCCCTGCTGCCTGGAGTTGCCTTCAGTTTCCGTAGGTGAAAATGGGTCATGGGAAGATGCTGAAGTTGTAGTTAAAGGAAGTACCAAGGCGCTTGCCTGACTCTTTTTACAACTACAGTTCTTTTAGGGACCACCTATTTCATCAAGGTTGAGCAGAATGTTGCACACATATGTGACTTCTTTTACTTTTTCTTCACAGATTCTTACATTGTGTTTGCCTTCTTGTCTTCCTCACTCTTTCTGGTACAGAGGTCGTAGGTTTCATTTGATTACATTTTCGTTCTCTGTTAAACTGGGCTGGGTCACCTTGCTCCGCACAGCTATTTAGAATTTGCTCATTTGTTTTTTTTTTCTTTTTAACATCTCCACTGTTAAAAGTTAATGCTTTCTCCTTTTATTTTCACAGACTGAATGTCAGAGGACATAACATTAATAAAAGTCTGTCTCCTCTATTACCTTTCAGGAATAGACATTCAAACCCTTTCAGGAATCATAATCTTCAGTAGAAAGAAATCTATAATAGATCGGCAACTTTTTAAACATCTTTTCCTGATACTCTCATAGCTTTCAATTTGGACTCTTTCATTTAATTGAAGAAACATTAGCATCTTTGCCATGCATAAAAATAGATTATGTTTGAAGCATATGAAATGTTTCTAGCTCCTTAGAAGAAAATACATTGATATCATATTGTTATATATTGTTGAGCTTGTTTTTAACACCTTACCTAGGAGCCTAGCTATAAAATAATTTTACCTGTCCGGGCGCGGTGGCTCACGCCTGTAATCCCAGCACTTTGGGAGGCTGAGGCAGGCAGATCACGAGGTCAGGAGATCGAGACCATCTTGGCTAACCCAGTGAAACCCTGTCTCTACTAAAAATACAAAAGTTTAGCCGGGCCTGGTGGCGGGCGCCTGTAGTCCCAGCTACTCGGGAGGCTGAGGCAGGAGAATGGCGTAAACCCGGGAGGCGGGGCTTGCAGTGAGCAGAGATCGCGCCACTGCACTCCAGCCTGGGCGAGGGAGCAAGACTCTGTCTCAGAAAAAAAAAAAAGAAAAAATTAAAATAATTTTACCTATGAAAGGGACCAACACCTCCTACTGGTACTTCCAGTTAATCTCCTGGATGCTTCTAGAAAGACTGACCCTATGCTTGTTTCTTACTGAATCATGTTCCTATGTATATTTTATCCAAATAAATGATAATACAAAATCCTTTTGCTTAAACAAGGTTAGGACTATAAAATATTCCAATTCATATTTTAATTTTAATAATTTTGTTCATAGTTTTCAGTAATAATGCAAAATGGAACATTTTATTTTTGTGAAGCTTATCATTGTTTACTAAGACAGTAATGTTAGAAAAATAATCTTTTCCCTAGGCATAACAAAACAAATATTTAAGATAGATTTGATTGAGCATTAAAAATTTTTAAAGATGAGCTTGCTCTGGGTCTTTACTTCTTGGAGAGAATCCTTGGAAACAAACTTAAAAAGATTTTGATTTGTCTTTTCTTTGGACAGAACATTTTGTTCTTTATTCTAATTGCAGATTCCTCTGGCCCTGGTTATAGTACATATTTTCCTCTTTCCTTATTCCACAACTTCCACTCTGCTTTCTGTTTGTTTTTAATGCTCAGAAGGGTTAATTTTTGCCTCGATTCCTAAAAAGAGAAAGTTGATTGCCACTAACCCATTTTAGTGTAGGTAACATGAAATATTTGTTAACCAAATTAAATCTGGCTGAATTGAAGTGCATAACCATTCATGGAAGGATGCCACTCTCTGACTTACTGGTGTTAGTTTCTCTTGGATTAATTAACCTGTTGTAATACAGTCTAGGCATACTAAAGTCACTGTTTAAAATAGGTCACATCAAGTAGCAGAGTATGAAAATGTCCATCCTTATAAACCAGGGGTGGCAAACTCAGGTGTCTCCTGGAACTAGACTGGTTAAAAATGAGTGAAGGAGGACAGGTAGCAAGATTGTTTCTCATATGTCACCATGAAGCATCAGCAGATTGTTGACTTGTGACAATAAAGGCAGAGGGTTGCCAGATTTTCTTTTCTTTATTTTCTTTTCAAGATATAGCAGATACACCATTTTAATGTAATTGTATCAATTTTTTAAATTAAGCAACTAATCAAAGATTTTACAAACACTGTGCAGTCTGTGTTTTGTACGTAGGCTGTCAGTTTGTGACCTCTAGAAACCCCATCAATTTGAAAGATAAATTTAGTCTTATATTAAAAACAAAGTGCACAGCGTTCTTAATTCTGTGGTCAGTGGCCAACGGTCCATTTCCTTTGGGAAAAAGTTTATTTTTGAGTCCCGTGATCCTCACTCTAAGCAAAACACTGAAAGTCTATTTGGGTTGATAATTTACCCAATAGCATATTGAAAAATGTTAAGTTGGAAGTCAGTTCCTCATATTGTCTGGTTTAATCTGCAGTCTTAGTGTGGACTAAATCTATAGTTTAAAAAATCATGGATTATGATAAGGCCTATTGGGTAAGAATGCCCCCCCCCAGCCCCCCAACACACACACACAAATTCCAATGACTTTAAAATTACAAAATTACATTTTTGGTATATCTCTTTCTTTGCAACACTGTGTTCTTTTCCATCTCTTTAAAATGTGCCACAATTAAATATATATATAAATAATCTTATATATTTATATATACTTGAGCCACTCTTCAGCTTTTACTGCTGTACGTTACATAATTCAGACTTCTTTAATATTCACATATATCCTGTTTTATATATTTTTAAATGTGTTCTGTACTGTTGCCTAGACTGGACTGGTATTGGAAATAATCATACCAAATGCCAATGCATTACATAACTGCTTTATTACATCTTATATATTGTGTGTATTTATCTAGATTAGATTGCTTTTTACAAATGGTTCTATCCCAAAACAGCATTGGTTTTTTGTTCTCACCCAGCTCTATGGCTTTTTGGCACATTTGTTTCTGCTGCTGGAGATGGCTGTTCTGTTGTATTATTTCTCCATAAATGTATAAACGTATCCCTATACTTTATTTGATTTTTAAATGTATATTCAAGATATAACCTATTGTTTTGAACTACAATTATGTCCATTCCTGAGTTATCCACACCAGCTATCCCTGGTGTGATGTCCTCTTTGAAATTAAGTATCATGTGTTTTTTCTTTATTGAAGGCAGTTAGCTTGAGTGTTTAAGAAATACTGGCCTCATCCTTGGGGAACACTGTAGTAGGCTTCCTTGACATTGAATCATTGGTAACTGTTCTTTCATAGGCCCAATTTGGCCATCTGATTTATGTTCTATGTATCTTAACAATTGAGGGGTACTGACATAACTGAAAGAAAAGTGCACATATTTTAATGTTGGCATCACCCAAACCGAGAACATCTTTAGCTGCTAGATTGAAATTATTTATAATTTTGGACTTACTTCATGGTACCAAGTACAAGTATTCTAGTTACATTTGTGGTTTTAGAAAGTATTTCCTGCTCATTTGGATTCTCCAATGCAAAATATAACCCTGTAGCTATTATGTGGGTTTGTGACACTCCCATTGGGACCTTGGGCTCATAAACCAGTGAATGGATTATATAATGCTGCATAAATGCTGTATTTTTCATCTGACAGACATAATCTTGATCCTATATTTTTATGTTGCCTAAATGCTTCAGAATACCACTTTTGAAGCAACCCATCAAAATGGAAATTGCTTCTAAAACATGTAGCAATAAATATTGGTCAAGGCTCTGTGTAATTCAGATTGACTCAATACTTGAACACTACTCGATTGAAATTCTCTACTGTTTTTTTAAAAAGGTTCATAATTTCCATTTTATGGTATTGTTTGATCCCTTTCTTTGTTAAGCATATATTTACTTTGTTAAAATTAAAATTTTATTTTCTGATTTGTCTAAGGCATGCCTGATAGTCAGTCAAGCATTTCATTAGGTATAGATAAAATATTGAGAACTTATATTGAAAGTTGAACCACATGTGGATCAAGACATATATGTGATATAGATCAACAAATATATGTGGTATCTATGAAACCAGTCATGAGGAGATGAGCGTCACTTTAAAACTTGCAGTGTAGAGCTCTGTCTCTACCATGTTATTTGAAAGACTTGATGCCAGAGCTATGATTTTGCTCCAGCCTCTCATAATCTCACTGTGTGAGTGTGTGTGTGTGTGTGTGTGTGTGTGTGTGTGTGTGTTCATTTTTGTTTTTGAGATAAGGTCTCAATTCATCATCCAGGCTGAAGTGCAGTGGTACAATCATGGTTCACTGCAGCCTCGACCTCCTAGGCTCAAGTGTTGTACCCACCTCAACCTACCAACTAGCTAGGTCTACAGGTGTGTGCCACCACATCTGCTAATTTTTGTATTTTTTCAAGAGATAGGGTTTTGAACTGGCTGGTCTTGAACTCCTGAGCTCAAGGGATCTGCCGGCTTTGGCATTGCATAGTAGTGGGATTACAGGCATGAGCCACTGCACCTGGCTTCATTGTTGTATATTATCTGATATGCTATTCGCTTTACAAATAATTGTTAGACCCTGCTTGTCCTTTACCAAAAACATGACCGAAACTATCTGATATTTACTATCCAATTTTGTTGAATAAAGGAGGAATCTAGAGTTGTTAACTTTGGCTTTAGGTTCTCCCTCTTGCGACCAACTTTGAATTATCTCGGCTGGGTAGTCCACAAACAATGCATTCATGTTGTCTCCCTCTTACTCCCAAGCCTTCTGTAGCTCCCAACATTCACTGCGTGAAGTTTAAACTCCTCTTCTAAAACTATGATAACCTGGTCTCATCTTCCATCTAAGCAGCTATTTCTTTTTAACTTCCCCATAGATATATTGTACACACATTTCTCGATTTTTGCCTTTGTCTACTCATTGCAGTCTTTGTCATTTTTTAATGCCAATATCAAGGCTCATCTGACAATCTCACATGTAACTGTTTTAGGCTGCTGATCTCCTTCACTTCTAATCTTTTCCACCACTTTGTCTGTTACATTCAATATAGCTCTCAATTAGATTATGTCTTCATTTTGTTTGCTATTTTATAATGTGATTGTCAGACCTAAGACCACGTCTTCAATTCCTGAGTTCCCACATTCTGAGAACACCATAGGTCTCATTGGATACTCATTTCACTGGTGATGGATCTCCTGGCTCTTTTACATAGAGAATCTTTTATAAGCAGGCATGGGCATAAAGACATTAGTTTTAAAATGCTTTACTTCAGTAAAGAGTGAATGCCGTATATATACATGTATCTTCTTTGTGAAGTGAATTGTGTGCTTTGGTATTTTCTGGCACATTTTGTTAATGGAGACTAGTAAAATACATCCTTAGAGATTTATTGAACGTTTCTTTTGTGACATATAGTTGCCGTGTAATACAGTTTTTCCTGAGAGTTAATACTTCACTTTGTTAAGCATCTGTGTACTAACTCCTAATTTAACTCTCAGGGATGATGCCTTTTTGTGGTCCTTTGTTTAGGAATGTTGGTCTTTGGGACCCAAGATATGTGAGGACAATCGTTCTTGATTTAACTTTGCATGTTATTATTCATTTTTATTTTTACTTTGAAAAACAGGAATTTTACTAAAAACAGATTATGAAAAATGAGTTGGCATTAGGATAAAAATATATATATACTTTAAAATTTAAGTTTGCATTGTTAGTTGCAATGCAAAACATCTTGTTCCCTAGGTAAACGTGTACTTAATCAAATGACAAGTAGAATAAAATGTAAACGAATTGCCTTTGTGACTAAATTCTCTATTCTTGACTGTTCCTCAAGAGTAATTCTTTCATGTGAAGTCAGTTGACCAGTCTCAGTTACCTCATTTTGGAGTGAAGTCTAGCACTCTGAAAAGGGAAAGATAAATTATTCTTTGGGGAGCAATGCAGTTTACTAAGCTGTGTATGAGGCCTGAGGTCAGGTGACCCGACTCTGCTCAAATTGTCAAAGGCAAGTGTCAATTGACAGTGTGTTCCGCTCTCTAAACTAGCCCTCAAAGCCTAGCGGTTGAGCTTTCAGTTACTGTTTCTTCTCCACCGCTCTGGAGAAAGGTTTTATTTGTCTTGCTGGCTACTGCTAGTACTAGTACTCATTTAAAAAGTTTAGACACCACTCCTTCGATAGTATATCTAGAAGAATCTAGCGTGGGCTTGGAGGGCAGAGGAGAAGAAGTTAGCGATCCCCTGACACAGTTTTATGGCTTTGAATACCATTCTGTTTCTTTCTTCCTCTAGCCCTTCCAAATGCCTCTGAGAATCATGATTTAAACTTTATCATTTTGATAATACCAAAAGAGATGTCTCTGGAAGCATGTAGCTGTGCGTGTGTGTGTGTGTGTGTGTGCGTATGTACACAATCTCACACATACATCATAATATAAAATGTGTATTAAGTAATGACTAATTATTTTAAATAATAACACTCTTTACAAATACGTATGTCTTCTGCCCTTCAAAGCACACTTAGCCTCCTGCTTGGGAAGTGCTTTCTGTCTCATGGCTTTCTTCTGATCATCTTTAATTTTGGTAACACTTATCACTTCAAAAGGAAAAAAATATATATATATGTGTGTGTGTGTGTGTGTGTGTGTGTGTGTGTGTGTGTGTGTGTACAGGTATATGATTTGGGAAAATAGCTAAATGTCAGTGGGAGCCAGGCCTAGTAAATGAGATACTGTTAGAATTGATTCAATAAAATTGGTAATATTTGGTCTCAAAACTAAGTTGTAAGTATAAAATAAAACTAGTGTTCTTGTGTGTTCCTAACTAGAAATACATGTGTAATGTGATCATCTATATAAGGCAGTTTCGCCCACACTTGTCACTGCTTTACAGTTCCCAACTCTGCTTTATATAGCAATGAAACTTCAGGTATGTTGTTGCACTGCTCATCAAAGTACCACTTTTAGAAGATTGTACTTGAAGAGTTTTTAAATAGCACTAGAAAGACTCTGCCATGCCACAGAAAAGCTTTTCCCCACATTAAGTGTACATTTAATCAACATTATGGCAATTACAGCTCTACTAGAAGTCCTTCACCCTCTGTTTTGTGGCAAGAACTTTGTCTAGGATAAAACTGTCATGAGTGGAGGTAATTTAAAATTCATCCTCCTTTTATTTATGTCAGAATATGACAGGGTGGGGTGATGGATACCCATCTTTTTCTAATTGAAGCAATCTATTCTAAACTTCAAAGATAACTTGTTAGAATTCTCATTATTTAAAAAAATGTTCTGACACCATTTCTCAGTCATTGCTTTTGTACTATTTCAATAATCTCCTTGGATATACTGATTGAGAAGCTGTTATGAGGCTTAATGCCAAATTGATGAAGTCCAAATTTGATGACTCTCCCAAATAGTTTTGTGCCCTTCATAGATTTTACATGTTTTTTTTTCTATAAATCTGCTTTTAAAAAAATGTATTGTTGCCTTCAGATGTTTTCATGATATGTTCATTTAGTAGTTTATGCCACATGTCTTTAATGCAGTTCTAGAAACCCATTGCTGAGAAAGTGAAGTTTTCTTTCAATATCCATAATGAAAGCCAGTTTATCGGCAAGCACACTTGGGTTTGGCTTCCTAGTTATTCCTCCAGTAGCGTTGTATTGCATGTCTTAGGAAAAACTATTTGAAGAGCTCAGATATACAAATTAAAGTATTCTTCCACTTGCTTCAGATAATGATACTGCAAGATCGTTAATATTGACCTAGAAGAAGTCCAGCTCAGCCTTCCGATTGATAAGCTGTGGTGGCTGTGAATGCTAACACAACCTTAATCTAAAATCATGAGCCCCTACCATGGGAGGTAGTAGTTCCTCTGAATGCTACACAGATCATGTCACTTTTGAAGTCATGGTTTTTGTCTTGGAGTGCCTATGCCCTAAGAGGAACATGGTCAAACATGTATTTATCTAGAAGATGTCAGAAAAAGTGATCGATCTGAAAAACTTCTGAGAGATTATTAAAGTAACTTAGAAAATTGTTTTGGAAATAGGAAGAGAGACCTCCAGGAAGATATATTAATAGTTTTTCTTTATCCGAAGAGCTGTTGCCAACTCATTACAAAAGGGTAGAACAAGGAGTACAGATTAATTTGAAAAACATTTCTGATTCTGAATTAAAAGTCTAATTGTAAAAATGAAGATAGCATTGAGAGAGTATAGTCCCATACCTAGCTAAGTAAATGCAACTGTTAGGTGTTTATGGAACAGGAAATATGACTCTTATAGTCATCATGGACCCAACCTTCAAGAAACTTACAGTTCGCCAGGCGCGGTGGCTCATGCTTGTAATCCCAGCACTTTGGGAAGCTGAAGCGGGTGAATTACGAGGTCAGTAGCTCGAGACCAGCCTGGCCAACATGGTGAAAACTTGTCTCTACTAAAAAAAAAAAAAAAAAAAAAAAATAGCCAGGCATGGTGGCTTGCACCTTAATCCCAGCTACTCCGAAAGCTGAGGCAGGAGAATTGCTTGACCCTGGGAGGCGGAGGTTGCAGTGAGCCGAGATCGCGCCAGTGTACTCCAGCCTGGGTAACAAGAGCAAGATTCCGTCTCGTAAAGAAAAAAAAAAAAGAAAGAAACTGACAGTTCAATAATGAAAATAAGCATTTCATAGTTCTAATAAAAGTAGAAAATAATGTTTTTATTATATTTGACTGATAAAGCCCTGTGGTTCATAGAGGAGAAAGTGATCACTTTGAGTGGATAAACATGTACCTCTCCCTCTGAGAGCCTAAAGTGGGGACATGTACCTGAAAACTAGATTGTGTTCTTGAAAGAGAATATGGAGAACCAAGCGAGTGAAGAAAAGACCTGAGATCTTATGGGTTAAATTCTATCCCTGGGACTTGGACGTGTTACCTAACTTCTGGGTCTCCATTTCCTCATCCAGGAATACAAAATTAGACTATCTGTTATGATCAAATAATAGAACTATTGTTAGAATCTAGCTCGATAATATTTGTAGAGGATTTTAAAAATACAAAAAGGCTATGCAAATATTAGGGACTGCTGTGACTTAAAATTTCATCTCGCTTGCTTTTGCTATGTTTAGGCAGAGTAAATGCTGAACTTCTCTTGACTTTTTGTAATACCTTTATAGATACTAAATAGTATTTCAAGATAGGAGTGCCTGAATAATATACTGTTTACAAGTCTCTGAAGTGTGTGTGTGTGTGTAAAGATAGTTTTTGGACAAACATCATAATGATCCTGTAATGATGTATGATAAAGGAAAACTCTTGAAGTATAGCATTTACACACATACTTAAAAACACACATTTCTCATTAGTGGAGATTTTATCATTGATTTTCAACACTGGAAAAACACAGAGATTGTCTTCTTTGGAAATCCCATAGAGATATGTTGACAGGATGATACAGGAAAAATCATGTTATGTATAACTTTGTAGTAACATGATTGGTGTTTAATATTAAGCAGAGTATGAAAAAACAACCTTAACAAAGAATTAACTAGACCATAAAAACGGCAGAAGATAGTTGATTAAAACATGTGCTCTAGGCCTGCCATTACTCCCTGCCCTTCTCTTTCAGTGGTTCTCAACCTTGGCTGCACATTAGAATTACCCGGGGAGCTTTAAAAATCTGAATGCCCAGGCTGCACCCCTAATCAATTAATTCAGAGTCTCCAGGGGGTGAGAATCAGTTATCAGTATTTTTTAAAGCTCCCCAGGCAATTCCAATGTGCACCTAGTTTGAGATCTACTTCCCATATCTATCTGTAGTACCATATTGGATTTACAAACTGGAATGCTATTTTTGACTCCTTCTTTGTCTCCTTTCTCTCTATTTAATCTTACCAAGTTCTGCAGATTCTCCCTCTGCTGTATTGGTTTGACCTTTCCTATCCCCAGTAATGCTAGCCTAGCCTAGGCCTTTATAGCTTAATATCTAGTTTTCTTCTTCCAGTCCCTCTTAAATGGTGTTACCAGACACTTTCGAACAGCAGTCTTTGAAACAACAATTTTGTCATTTCACTTAAGAACTTACACTGTTTTAGCATCCTAGAATTCAGGATTTTTGTAATCAAACTCTATTTACAAAACTAATCTTCTGATATCTCATATTTCCTATTGCAACACTTTATGAATAGAAGAGAATTGAGGATTCAGAAAGATTAATTGTTTTAAAAACCATTTCACTTGTAATCCTGGAGGCTTTGAGGCATGGACTAGGGAGGAAGAGGGAGAAAGATGTTCAACAAAAGGCATATTCAGGCTATCTTTTCTTCCAACCTATATGTCTCCCTTTAGCCAGAGCAGATCCAATATGGTGCCTTAATATATTTGGGTTGTGCTTAAGGTTTCATTAGAACAGAAAAGAGTTTCACTGCTAAAAGTAAAAAAGAAGAAGAAGAAACTTTGAAAACCACTGGTGGCTAATCCTCTCATTTCACAAGGGAGGAAACTAAGGCTCAAAGAGGTTAAGTGACTCATCCAAAGTCATATAGCTAAAATGTACCCTTTGTTCCTGCTAGCATGGTCTCTTCACTTTCTCTGAAAAGTAAGAAGAAATGTCATGCTAGCACTTGACACAAGGCCCTATACATACAGGTGTTCAGTAAATATTTGTTGAATGAACACTTGAATGAATGCTATTTCATATTTCTGTTTCTGTTCACATTGTTACTGTGACAAGAACGCCTTTTAAAAAAATTCTCACTTTCACCTATAAAAGCAATCATTCAATGCAGGTCTCATCCTACTTCTGCCTCAAAGTCTCTCCTTATAAGCTATGACTGTAAAGGTAACTTATTTGATTATATTTAAACCATTTTAAACTGTCCTGTTCTGTAATTATTTTCTGGATGTGTCTTTTCTCCATAACAAGATTGCATGTCTGTTCCTTGAAGTGCATGACTTTTGCCACGTACTCCTCCTTTTATATCTCCTCCAGCATAGACAAAGCTTAATAAATACTTGTTGTGTTGGATTACTGGATCGCCTGTGGCTATAGCCTATTATTTTATGCTCCTGCTAATAGTAATTAAAACACACTAGAATCAAATATCATATCCCAAAATATGAAGTTGAATTTGTACTCAGTTTAGGAAATGCTCTTTCGTTAGAGAATGAAACAAATGGGATTTTCATATCCTCAAATTCCTTTTCCATTAAAGTGAACTCACAGTATTTTCATTTTAACCTGTTTTTTGTTTGTTTGGTTTTTTGTTGTTGTTGTTGTTGTTGTTGTTTTAGCAAAAGATTGCAACAGGAAAAGAAAGTAGATGAAATAATTTGGTGTCTGTCATAAGTTTTGTCCAGAGGTCTCTGAATATTCGCAGTCTTGGTCCCTTAGCACACCAGCCCCTGAAAACAAGGCCAAACTGCAACTTCATGGGAAATACACTTGGGATATGTCCAATCCAGTATGAGCCAACTCACACTTGCCTTCCTTATTCAAAGCCACATTTCCTGGCTGGACTAGTGAGAATTGTCTTTTGAAGAAAAAAGAGTGTTTCTGGATTGGTTTCAGGCTCTTTTATTCACAGCAGTCATTCTAGCATTCTCCACAGCATTCTTCAGAAGCCAGTAGGAAAAGTGATTCCAATGCATGATGCGTCCCTTGGAAACTTACTTTGATGAACTTCCCAGTGAATGTCCACACTCTTCCTTAAAGTTTTACACATACACAGACACAAAGATATTTGAAAACATATTTGCCCTTCAATATGCTTCAAAATTGTGCCAGGCGTAGAGTCATTATGTGTTCCTTTGCCTTGTATGTATTTCTGTCTTAAGGAGTCACTTTTATCTTTTTAAGAGACAGGGTCTCATTATGCTGCCCAGGCTGATCTTGAACATCTGGACTCAAGAGATCCTCCTGTCTCAGCCTCCCATAGTGCTGGGATTACAATTATGAGCCACTGTTCATGGCCGCCAGGAGTCACATTTTGAAAAAGATAAATATATATACAATATTGTCAAAAGTAAAGAGAAAAGTTGTGGTATCATTTGGAACCTATTTCTTCCTCTGTAAAGTGAGGAATTTGGGCTACATGAACTCCAAGGACCATTCCAGCCTATATTAAGCAAGCAGTTTAATGAAGTGTTTAAAATCCTTAGTATTATTTGCTTTAGTATAGGATTATTTCCATTCATTCACTCACATTCAGGTATTTGTCCATTCAACAACTATTTATTGACCCCTCCTCAAAAAAGCAATAAAACACTTAAGAAAATGGCCTTAGATTTTGACTTGTATTTGAATTCTAAAGTTTAATTGATATGTGAACATGGGCAAGTTACTTAACTTCTCTGCATTTCAATTTTGTAATCTGTAAAGTGATCGTAATAATTACACTATTGCTTAAGGTCATTGTGAGGAATATATAATTCCAGTTAGTACCTTAGCATAGTGTCTGGCACATGCCATATGTTCAAACAATATGTTACTATTATAGCGTATTCTCTGCTAGGTAGGCTGATAAGGATACCAGAACTAATAGGGCATTTTTTTCTTTCTTTCTGTTAGGGAGCTCAGAGTCTAATGAGAGGGGAACATATATGTAGGTATAATTTTACTATATAACAAGTACTATAATAGAGTTATATACAATGGACTCCGGGAGCCCCAAAGAGGCTGCATGTAGCTCTGGGGAGGGGAAAGATGGGGCAGAAACACAGAGAGGTGATGGTTTATCTGAATTCTGAATAATATGTAGGTAGCTGCCAAATTATAGGATAGAAAGTAGTAGAAAAGAAGAATGAGCAGCATGAACAAAAGGATAGAAGCACAAATTCTAGAAGAGCAAATCAATTCACGGTCTTGCAGGTGAGGGGGTGATGGCAGATGAGATGGGGCTTGTCATAGTGTCAGCCTGATCCCTTAGCTGTTCTCCCATCACTTGCTCACCTACTGCTAAAGAGAATTGAGGCTATCCCAGAAAAGGAGTCCAGAGGTAGTTGGCTGTAGTGAGGAAGTAAGATCTTGTGCTTGTTTTGCAGTGCCACAAGAAGATGTATACCACAATAGCAAGTATCATAAAAGGTGATGTATTCCAGAAGAAGGTAGAAGAGAAATGGTCTGGAAAGACTGGGTAGAGGGACAAAAGGAGCCAGATGATATGTTATGTTAAAGGAGACTCTGAAGGCTTAATTTTGGAGATAAACTGTTAATTTTAATATGTATACCCAATACTGTCTTTGTATGCCTACATAGTCCCTGTTGTGTCTACAAGGTCAGACCATTTTAGAAAAGTGTTCTTGGAACTTTAGGGACTAGTTCCTTTTGAGTAAACATGCTTTAGATGAAATGAAGAGGCAGTGTGCAGTGCAATCATTCCACACTTCATATTTTAGACCTACGATACCTAGATTCTGGAATTGATTCTTCTGCTAACAAACTTCATGCCATTTAGTAAGTATTGAGTTTCATATTTCTCACTTATCAAAGAAAGTGCATGTACCAGACAATGTGGAAGTTGATTCCAGTTCTTAAGTTCTACTATTCACAGTTCGTAATATTTAAGTTGATTTTTTTAAGGTAAGTTAGAACTTTCACTAGTTGTAGAAACTGAAAGAGATTATAGAGGACAATTAGCATACTTTTAAGGACATGGAGCCATTTTAAGAAGAGTGGGGAAATGTATCTTAAATTATGTGCAATGAAAGCAAAGAACCAAGGAAAATTGAACCTTTAAACCTCCCTGCTTCTCATATAAACACGCAATAACAAGGAAATGCTGGCTTAAGAAATTCAACTATTATAAAAAGAAGATGGAAAGTTAGACCATGATTAGGAAGGCAATGACTTGGCTAAAGCTGATATACTTTAAAAAGCAGGATCCACAGTTGGCTCAAATAGTGTACATTCCATTTATTTATTTATTTATTTATTTATTTATTTATTTATTTAGAGATGGAGTCTCACAGTGTCACCCAGGCTGGAGTGCAGTGGCACGATCTCTGCTCACTGCAAGCTCTGCCTCCCAGGTTCACACCATTCTCCTGCCTCAGCCTCCCAAGTAAGTGGGACTACAGGCGCCTGTCACCATGCCTGGCTAATTTTTTGTATTTTTTTAGTAGCAACGGGGTTTCACCACGTTAGCCAGGATGGTCTTGATCTCCTGACCTCGTGATCTGCCCACCTCGGCCTCCCAAAGTGCTGGGATTACAGGTGAGAGCCACCACGCCCAGCCTCAAATAGTGTGCATTCTAAGATTCATTATAACTCCCACACTTTAAGAGCCAGTGACTGATTTGTAGATCCAACAAGGATCAGAGATACTTAATATTTATAATGATCAACTTCAATGTATAAGAATGCAGTAACACAATTATTCAATTGCCATTGCACTGGTAAAGAGTAACTCAAATTACTAAGTAGCCAAAGACTAGTTTTTAAAGAATAAATTATTCCACATAAATTTAATTTTCATTCCTGATAAAATCATGGACCACTTATTGTATGTGTGTAGGGGTGGGGTAGCAGGAGGAAAGCAAAAGTTATCTCAAATCTCACATGCTGTCTTCAATGAACTGGACATAAAACTCAGGTTGCATTATTGTTGGGTTGATTCTTACTCACTAGGGAATGGCTAACACCTCATAGGTAGTTAGCCATGAATTACTTGCATCTAGAAGACTATCCCAAGGATATCTTCCGTGACCCAGAGTGACTGGTGTTATTTGTAAAGGTCTCTGTCATGGAATGCTTACCAGGATTTTGGTGACATATCATCTGTTTAATCTTAAAATTATTTTTATTCTTATTTCCTCAAGTATTAGTACTCAGTCATAAATTTGCTCAACCCCAATAATTCTAATTAAAAGCAAGTTAACAAGAAAATCTGAAAAGCTCTCATAGTTTAGAGGAGCTTAAGATGACATGTTGGCCAGGTGTGGTGGCTCACACCTGTAATCCCAAAACTTTGGATGGCCAAGGTGGGCAGATCACTTGAGGTCAGGAGTTTGAGATCAGCCTGGCCAACATGGTGAAAACCCGTCTCTACTAAAAATACAAAAATTAGCTGGGCGTGATGGTAGGCGCCTGTAATCCCAGCTACTCGAGAGGCTAAGGCAGGAAAATCACTTGAACGTGGGAGGTGGAGGTTGCAGTGAGCCAAGATCATACCACCGCACTCCAGCCTGGGCGACAGAGTGAGACTGCATCTCAAAGAAAAAAAAAAAAAGAAAAAAAAAAGACATGCCAACTTAAAGCACTGTAGTATTCTGATGAGATGATTCTGGGACAGAAAAGGAATATTTGGTAACAACTAAGGACATTCAAATAAAATATTAGCTTTAGTTCACAATAATGTATCGGTATTGGTTCATAGGTTGTGCTGAATGCACCATACTAAAGTAATGTAAGATGTTAAAAATAGAGGGAATTGGGTGTAAGATATACAGGAACTTGACTATCTTTGCAACTTTTCTCGAAATTTAAAACTATTCTTAAAAGGTCGTCACTCTCCTCTCCTTCCTCCTCTTCCACGCAACCCCATTGCTTTATTCAGTATATATTGAATCTTATTTTGACTTCACATATCTAGAAAGTTGAGGAATGTGGAAAAGAGCAGGAAACATAAAAGACAGGAAAGGCTAAAATGTCTAAGTGACTTAATGTTACCTAGCTTAACAAAGACAACAGTGTCAGGCTTTCTGAAAATGTTTCAAAAGGCTGTCACAAGTATGTCACTGAGTAGAAGAGAAAACAAAAAAAAATGATTTTAAATAAAAAAAGAATTTAATTTTGAAAGAATCGTTTTTTAAATAAGAAGTTATTTTAATATCAGAATAGCCTAATAAAAGTAAAGGTAAATGTAGAAAGTCATGTTTTAAAAAAAGATTATCTTCTCCATTGTCCAGCATAGTAGCCACTAGCCTCATGTGGCTATTTAAATTTGTTTAAATTAATAAAATGAAAGATTCAGTTCCTCATTTGCAGTAGCCACATTTCAAGTGCTCACTAGACGCATGTGCCAGTGGCTGCTATATTGGACAGAACAAATGTAGACAGACCATTCACACCATTGCAGCCCTGAATTCTGTGCTTATTGAGAAGTCAGTGGGGTTAAGGTATTTGAGATAAAAATTGTTCATATTCGCTTGGATGTTATGGATAGTTAATGTTTACCTATCTGCATGTCTTGCCTAGGAATCCACAGAAACCCAAATGAAACTTTGAAACAGTAGAACTTCCTATTTTACAGCTTTTATTTC
This sequence comes from Macaca nemestrina, assembly GCF_043159975.1. NCBI lineage: Eukaryota > Metazoa > Chordata > Mammalia > Primates > Cercopithecidae > Macaca > Macaca nemestrina. Next base: position 61,555,202 of record NC_092135.1, on the reverse strand, counting down.
CTATTCCATGCAGGGAATAAACCATATCATCTTTCAGATAGATAAAATCTGGCAGAGCCATGCCCATTCTGCAAGCTTGATGGTTCACATCCTTCTTGAGACAGATTGTTTGGCTTAAAGTACACCTGCAAGAGTCAACAAGGATATTGTTGCTGTCAACAAAGTTTAGCACATAAGCAGAGTGGGTGACACTGTAAAAATTTGAGAGCTATCCCTCCCTCCTTTCATTAAAATATATTATCCCTTGGGTATGTACATGTTATTAGATACTGTCTTTATTAATATTTCCTTGCATAAATATTTTGAGTGCTAAATCTTTTTTGTGTTATAAACTATGTAATTTCCATTTCTGAATATCCTCTCAATTGTGATGAGGTACATATCTTGGATAGTACAGGTAAAAGGCTCTCAAAAGGATGACTTCAGGTACTGTTCAGATATGTTTCAAGCTAACAAATGACTTTGGCTATCTGTGTAAATAAAATTGGGTATTTGAGTTTTAAGACAAGTTTAACCACAGAGCTGATATTTATCAGCTTCAAAATATGAACTGAAATACTTTTCAAGTTTTCTGATAGTTGTTACAAAATGACATTTATTATTTTAATATTCTTGGTCACACATTTCACTTTTAGATGCTTTTTAGAATTCAGAGTTATGGTTTAGATTAGTATAAAACTATGTTTCTCAGATCCAGGTGTGCAGACTTCAGTCTATATATATATATATATATATGTATATATATATATTATATATATATTAGTTCATATATATACGCACACACACATATATTCCGGGAATTCATGAGATGTTTTAATTATATATTTTCATTTTAGTGAATTAAAATACATTTTGTAGGAATAAACGTAAAAGTTTTCTTTGATAGAGGAATTTCCAATTAAAAACCCTTTTTATAGAAGAACTCTAATTTTTTAAATCATTGTTTTTCCATCTAGGCACTGGGTCTGTAAGTCGTATTAGTTTCAAAATAATTTTTCCTTTGAAAATGAATTTATAGATTACTCAAGTTTAAGAAACATTATGTAATGAATTTAAGCAAAAAAAAGAGGAATTCATATGTGTACTCCATAGCATGCCTTGTGTACAGATTCAGACTTAAGTCTTCTATTATGGTGAATGGCAATTTGATTCCACACTGGCATTGAGGATTAAAATAATTAAAAATAAATTGACAACTACCTTTCTAAATACTGCAGTCACGGTGATCTTATAGGCCACGCTTGTTGATACCCTTTCGTTTTGTACAAAACACCCCACCCCTCCCTCCAGCTCTCCCAGGTATTTGCTTTGCGGGACAAGACTCCGGTGCCACTGAGGCATTTTGGTAAAAGGAGCCTTAAGTGAATATTTTTAAATTCTATATACATTATATATGATGTGTATATATATGTATTATATATGATGAATCCTACCCATCTTCTGTCCTCCCACATAAAAGTGCAGACAATTGAGAAGAAGAGGCTGACATGCTTATACAAAAAGAAAAAGAAAAAAAAGAAAAGCAAAGACATTCAAGTCAAGGGACTTGGCAAGTAGAAAAAGAATTAATGCTAGAAACACAAGGGCTGGACATGCGCACGTGCAGATATCTGGATCAAGAAGCTCTGAGTCTGGGTCAGCGATTCTCGAGCTTTGCATGCATTAGAGTCACCCAGAAGACTTGTTAAAGTACAGATTGTTGGGCTACAACCCAGAATTTCTGATTCAGTTGATCTCCAGGGCTCTGATTTTGCATTTCTAACAGTTTCCCCAGTGATGCTGTTGCTGCTGGTCTAGGGACTACACTTTAAGCATCACTAGTCTGTGATAAGAATTTCTAGATTCTGAGTAGTTAGGCCCACAGCTTTTTCCTATGTGTGTGATGTCACATATTCCAGGTTGTTACAGACATGATCTGTGTGTCAGATCTTGCAAAACAAGAGCAAAACCAAATATACTCTCTGAATTAAACAGAGCAATTAGAAACAAGAGTCATGGAAGAAGTGACAAGAAAAAGGGGAAATTAGAGTTTATCCAAGCCCTATTATATCCACTTCTGTTAATATTACCTCGAATCTTTCCTATCAATAAGAAGAGACTATGTTAACTCAAATGTGGCATGGAAAAAATTCGTTGCCTGTACATTACATAATTTTCTAAGATTTCATCTAAATACTTTCATAGATAAAGACTTAAAGGTGAACAGGTTTTACAAGTATTCCTAAAGGGTCCTATTTAAATGTTACTTTAGATTCATCAGAGCTAGTAGATTCTAACCAAAGGTTCAAGTCATCCATCTCTCTTCTATGAGCTAACCATACTTCTCAGAAAGCCTTTTAAATACTCAATGCCTCACCTTTTCTGTGAAAAGAAAAGGTCATTGAACTCTTACTATTATTTTTGTCAAGAGTGTTGTAAAGAGCAACCATACATGGGATGATCATGCAATTCTTCGGAAGAAGAAGGCACTAAAGAAATGCGAAAACTGCATTATTATTTTCAAAGATTTAATTGCCTATAGAATTCCTCACTCCTACTTCAAGGTTTGCTTATATAAAAAATTGAATTTGCTTCCACTTTATGGTATCCTTCAAAATATTTTCACCACAGCCCCCAAATCATTTCAGTTTTGTGAAATTAAATGATTGCCTACATTACTGTAAGTCTGAGTTAAATTTGCCATTTTAATTTCAGTGTGTTTTCTTGAAGACAGTTAATATAATTGGCAGTGCAAGACTGAAAACAGCTTTAGACCAGAATTATCTTTGTCCATATTTTTCTCTATATAAAACTCTGCAGTCTGGGAATCCCAGCAATAGCATTTCTGGAAAGCTGCAAATAGTGGCGAAGTCATGAAATAGGGCATTAGCTCAGAAGCAGATCTCTACATTAGAAAAGCGTAATTCATTTGTGTAAAACAAAACAAAAACTGTAAAACACACACACACACACATTCAGCTGGCACAAAACATAAGTATGGAAGGCTCCTCCCTCCCATCTGCCTGCAAAAGATACTAAATTTGAGTTAATAAAACTAAATTCATCAATCTTTTTAGGTAACTTCCAATTACATGTGTAGTATCATGTAAGGAAGGTGAGTACTGACAGAGAAGTGAGAAAACCAGGGTTCTGATTTCGTGTATAATAGCTGCATTCAGCCATTCATTTTATAATGATACCAAGTGCCAGATGAGGATGATGATGAGAATTTTATTAATAAATGTTATCTATGTAGCAGACACTATTTGATCACATTACATGTATTATTTCATTATCCAACACTTTATTAGATATTCATAACATTTTAAGAGGTGAGGAAACTGAGATATTACCTGTAATACATATTCACCTTTAAGTCTTTATTTTTAAAGCCTAACCTCAGTTTCCTCACCTGAGGCTTCTGCCCCAAGCCAGGTCTGTCTGGTTCCAGACACTGAGCTCTAAATTGCTGTGCTCTGTTACCACTACACAACACTGTGTAGGGCCATGAAAATACACTGAAGAACAAAGCAGACACTGTCCCTGCCCCAAACAGCATACAGTTTTAATCCATCTGAGCTTCAGTTTTCTCTTTGCAAGGCGGGATAAGTTATGGCACAGTATAGCTTCATTACTAGATCTTTCATAAATCCCAGTCAATTAAATGAAGGCATTAATGAAACTAGTATATGTAATTGGCAGAGTAATTTTTGTATGTCTCTTCTTGGGAAATGCATGGTAATCTTGGAAAGTTCACTGAACTTGAGCCTTGTATACTGAAATCTTGGAATAAGGCACCATCTAGGATAAAACAAAAACAGAAAAAAATGACTGTTTGTATTCTTGGCTTAAAAATTTTGCCTTTCCAGAAGAGAATCAGCTGTCAGATTTAACTTACTACAGGAAACAGTAAAAATGAAACCTGTTTCTATAGCTTTCTCCCCTCAGGGACCCAGTGTCTCCCAAGTATGTTTCCATTTGAAGAAATCCTCAAATGAATCCCACATCTCAAGGTAGGTGTTTATTTACACTTTGCAGATCCAATTCCAAGGCTCCACATTTAGGGCAAGTTAATTTTAAAAGCTTCCTACCAGCATGTCTTCTAAGTAAGGAATGTCTTTTTATTTTGAATAATATTTTTCTATAATAAGCTGTTCAGTTCCTATCCTTACACACATACTTACATTTTCCGATCAGAAAGTCTAACCAGATATGTACTGGCATTAAAGATACATCAATAATGTAAAATGTAACTTTTTGGTCCCCTATTGCACTTCACTGTATCTCTTTCCTCTTTGGAAAGTTACAGAAATGGCCGTTTAAAGAAATTAAGGTAAAATACATCTCATATTCAAAGAAAGTGCAAAATAAGAATAAGTCAGAGTGTGCGTGTGTGTATTTACAGTTTTCTCAAAAGAAGACACTGAACTAAGGACTCTGTACCCAGGAGAGAAAGTATACATATGACTGTATGAACAACACAAGAGTTTAAACTTAACATCTAAACATCACGATGGCTGTTTTTCTTGTTATTGTTGTTGCTGTTTTGTTATGCTGGCTGCCAGAAGCATGGAATTGAAGCATGGAATCGGCACTTTGTTTTTCACATAGTAGATTTTTCCTTGAATTTCTACAAAGTCATCTATGGATTCCTCCTCAATAAATAATTCTTCAAATAACTGTGAAGCGCCTATTGTGTGCAGGGCACTGTACTAAAGCCCTTCAGTAGCATTGGAGGAGTCTAATGGGAGGAGACAGAAAATATAACTAAGGCATGAAAGCCTTTCTCATAGATTCTTAATAGGGGCACTTCATCCTATAAACATGTGCCCCAACCTCATCTGTTAGTCTCCTAGATTTCTGAAGGTTAGTATAGAGTCACACAATATACCAAGTTTCCTTAATACATCTTAGGAAGCAAATAAAGGATTCTCCTTTTAACAAAATCAACCAAGTAGATTTTTTTTTAGAGCCATTGAAATAACTCGTTATCTCATTGTCAAATAGTTTTCTAATTCTACATTGTGATTGAAGAATGAGGGGAAAAAGTAGACAGAGGAGAGGCAGATAGCTCTGACCTGGGAACTAACACAATAGATCTTGAGAAACTTCAAAGTAAAACAATTATCTCAACAACAGGGATGATTTGGCATCCCTTTGTTAGCCGTTTATGACACATGTGTAATACTTTGACATCAATTTAGAAACTGGCATTTCTAGAGCCTTACCATATTGCCAGGATATTTCCATCTCAATAATATATTGATTATATTAATGAGTTGGCCAGTGACTCACAGAGTTATGAGAAATTATACTAAATTTATCTGAGATAGGACGAAAACTTCAGAATCATGACATGCATGTTTCATATCCTTGTCATGTTAATACTCACCTATTTTGTGACTTGATATCAGCCCCTCCTTTTTAATATGAATCAGAAGCTATAATTATTTGATGTTTTATAGGACTTAACACATTTTTATGGGTATTTGACTTATAGTAAAAAATCCTTTCTAGTTACACAAAAAAACTACAAGAAAACCTAGAAAAGTGAAATTTTGATTTTTGGTTACTTTCTGGAAAATGTTTATGGGTCATCAATTCTCAAAACTACATGGGTAATTTTGTGAGTTATCCCTCAGTTACTAATATGTCGACTGATCACAGACCAGTGAGAGGTAGCTGGGTAAATGACTGTAAATCTACCAATTATTTACTAAATCAGGAGGCAAAGGATAGGGTAGTTTGTCACAAGACATCACTATGTAGAGCTCTGAGTTCAGAATATACATATCTCCCACCCCAAATGCTTAAGATGTATTTCCATGATCGTGAGTCCCTTTTCTGCATGTTTAGATTTCTTCTGCATGATCTCTTCAACTTCCTTAAATGGTTAGTATGCCACAGAGTTTGATTCCTTTTTATCTATGCTTTTTGTTTTTGCTGTCTTGTATTTATAAAACCTCCTCAACTGTGCTACACATGGAATATTTGCCAATGGAGAGAGTGTAGCAAAATGGATGATGGCAGCTAACAGAGGTTACACGCCACACCTTCAGCACTCACCGAAAGTGGGCACATTGCATCTCTGGGCGATTACAAGCTGGTGCAGTATCTTGTAAAATACTGTTTGCCAAGTCACGCCAGCTGGATAGATAATGTGAATCACCATGGTATATAGTAATTCCAGTTCCAGACTGATCTTGATGCTATGGTTGGTTAAATATTATTGATGAGCTAATTATGCTCCTAAAACCAATAGCATTCTTTAAAAAAGGACTCTCCAAAAATAAACAGAAGTACAGACAACAGTCTTGTCATAAAGGCTAAAGTCCTTTTTTCTCTTTGCCAAATTTGTTTTGCTGTATTGTGCATATATATCAAAAGAACTGCTTTAGATCAGGTGTTTAACGTATTTTGAGGAAGATATTAAATTGCTGAGAATACTTCATTCATTAAAAAATAAATATACATTGTGGATGAATTTAAAAGCTAGACTTTTATTCAGTTGGTGAGGTGACAAGTATGTTAACTAGCCTGATTAAATTTTTCTACAATATATACATAGACCAAAACATGACATCATACTGCATAAATATACATAATTTTTATTTGTCAACTAAAATTTTTTAAAAAGCAGACTTTTATAGGTAAGCTGTCGGTAAGCTAAACACTGGAAAAGACGACATGTAAAATAATTAAAATTTGAATGTGAGGCAGTTTAAATAAACATGGACAGATCTGGACTCAGAAATCTATGTTCATATAGCACTACATGCTGTTTATTTGATGACATCATTATACTATATACTTACCACTAACTCCAGTGGGTAGCTATTTTGCACTGTTAAGGTACTTGTTTCTATGTTGTGGGGGGTTTGTTTGTTTACTTTTAAGTGACCAACAACTATTTTAAAAACCCTTCTTACTCTATTATTCTAACTCAAAGTTGCCAGCCACATTGTGTGCTGTAGTGTTAACACTGCATCACTTTAGTATTTGACATAATGCTTTGTGGCAGCTAAAATTTAAAAAGGATCACATGTATTCTAATATCATTATAAAGTTATTGTGATGCACCCAAGCAGATCACTCTAGTTTTGCTAAAGCTGAGCTTGCTGTCCATCAGGATTACCTTCTTGCACATCTTTTTCTATATAATAAAGAACATAAATCTTGTAGTATTAATTCTTGTTTTTTATTAGATATTTCATTGATATAAAACCTTTAAATATCTTTTGGTCCTTGGAAGAGTGGGCATCAATGCTTCTATAACCATTAGTAGGTTATGATCGAGAATTTAAGTTAACTTTTCTATTAAATCGTATGTACCCATGTTCTAAGGATAATCATTTTTAATCATAGAAGTCCTCAGCAATTAGAAGAGAAAAAAGAATGTTATTGTCACTAGGGAAGTAGAGGCTAACATCTTGACGTGTATTAAGTTTCATTTCTTTGGGAGTTTGTTTGGTAGATTATGACTTGTGAACTCTTTGTCATCTCTTTGGAAGAAAGCCACAAGAGCAACTTGAGATGTGGAATTTGTAAAAAGAAACTGTTTTATTTAGCTTTGCTATGACTGAAAGTTTGATTATAGACTGTGCCATTTCATCTTATCTTTAAATTTTTAAATGGTTTCCTTTCTGATCCACAAATATAAAAATTAGAAGTTTATTCAGATAATATGTATGAAGTCAAATATATATTTCTTTTATTATTATTATATAGTTTCAGTTCTAGGGTACATGTGCACAACACATATTTCTTATTTTTATATAAGGATATATAGGATAGAAATATATTCTTATTTATTTGTTTCTGAAAGCTGGAGTAAGCCTGGGCAACATAGGGAGACCCTGTCTCTACAAATACAAAATACAAATATTGGCCGGGCATGGTGGCGTATGCCTGCAGTCCCAGCTACTCGGGAGAATAAGCCAGGAGGGTCACTTAAGCCTGAGATGTTGGAGGCTGCAGTGAGTTGTAATTGGGCCACTGCACACCAGCCTGGGTGACTGAGTGAGACCTTTTCTCAAACAAAACAAAACACTGAAGTAGTGTTTGTTTAGTTGTTATTAGTTATGTAGATTTTTAAGAAATGCACTCCATATTTTGGGGGGCCAACTTTTTTTCAGTTGAGAAAATATAGATGAGTAAAAGCAGTTATCAAATTGATTAATACAGCAGGATGACTATCTTTCCGTTATGTAATAAGAATTTATAGTATCTATATTTCTTTTTTGTTAATTATGCTGCTAAGAAATTCTTCCTGAAATGTATACTAAATCTCTTCTAAGTTTTACCCATTTTAAGCTTTGTTTTAACTGGAGAGGGGAAAAATGTGTTTTATTACCATGTAATATATTTTCATGATTTCATATGAAGAGATGGAATTCAATTCAAATCAGGCTTTCATTCCTGTCTCAACTCCTGAAGCGTTTATCTAGCTCACCACTCACTGTCCTGCATGTGGCACATTGAGTATTTTATCTTACTTGAGCTTCCACCAGGGTCCAGCAAAGTTGACCACTGTCTCCTGCTTCAAATACCTTCTTCTCTTAGTTTGGCTGATCACGATCTCCTGGTTTTCTTCTTGGTGTCCTTTACTGGTTCTTCTTCAGTTTGAACTTTATGTTATAATGGCTCCCAGGGCTTGACCCTTCTTTTTGAATCTACATGCTCTCCCTAGGTGCTTTCCCTTAGCCCCATGGTGTCTTTAAATACTACTTGTTTGGGTCCCAATGTGAGACAGTCTTTATCATTCATGAGTTGAAGGATGACTTTTCTGCTAATGAACTATTATAGACACCCAGTCATTCTCCATTCTATTATAACGATTTAAGTATCCAGACAGCTCATATCCCTATCAGATATTTTTCTTGTTTGTTACTGTGGAGGGTTCTTTTAGGGGGGAGTTGGGGGTGGGGATGTTCTCTTTCCTTGAACTCTGTGAGACGTCAAGTAAAATAGGGGTTGAGTGAATGAATGTTTGCTTGTTTATTTACTCATTCAAAGACGTGAACACACATCAAGGACCTTCTATATTCCAGGCTCTGCGCTAGGGATGCAGAGATGATGAAGATGCATTTCCTGCCCTCAAGGTTTCAGAGTCTTGTGAGAGAGGAAGGCATACAAATAAACAGTTACAGCACAGTGTGAAGAATGCAGCAGTGGAAGCCTGTCCAAAGTACAGAAGCAGCCTAGGACAGGATATGATTAACCCTAAGGGGAATGTAGAGTTGGATGAAACCCAGTGGAGGAATGAATTATTTGGGTTTTAAAAGACAAATAAGATTTTTCAAGTAAACAATGGGAAAGGAATAGGGACTTCCAGACTGAGATACTAGCATATGCCAAGGCACAGTGGTATGCAGTAGTTGAGAAATAACTGCAAACATTTGTTCTTACAGAAGCATGAGATGTTAAGTGGGAATGGAGGGAGTGAGCTGGAAATGCAGGCCTTGGACAGAAGGGGTTTAATTTTTCCCATTGGGAAGCTTAGACTTCCTCCTGTGGGTAAACTAATGAATGTTGACAGATTTCAAACAGGTCAAAGATATGTTTACATTTTTATTTTAGAAAAGTTTTTTTGTTGTTGTTGTTGTTGTTTTTGTGTGGGGGGGAGGGATAGTATGGAAAAGGGATTCAGAAGAAAGGAGACCAGTTAGGCCAGTTAGGAGGGAACAGGTGAAGCAATAGATGAAGACCTAAATGATACAAACATGTTGGGAATAAAGAAAGAATGTAGAATGGGGAAAGAAGTCAGGGATGAAATCAGTTGTATTGGTGAGTCTGTGTGAATGCAGAGTGGTTCAGAGTGGGGATGAATGAGAGGCACTGATAACAGGCCTTCTATTTCTGGAAACTAGGCCTCTGGGGTGACACTCACCAAAAATAGAGAACACAGAAAGGAAAACAGGCTCAGGTGGGAATAGCATTCATTTGATAAATACAGTATACTTTGTTTATATTTTGTACATTTTTATACATATATAAATACACGCACACATAAATATATAGCCATTGTTCTTGAGTCTCATTTTTTTTTTAATGGATTTAGTTTTAGACGTCTCAAGTCAGAAAATTTACAGGAAATCCTCTGGGGTATATCCAAATTTATGTTCAAACCCCGAAGTCAAATTCTGATTTTACCACTAGCTGTGTGATTGTGGAACTTCTTTGAGTCTTTGTGTCCTCATTTCTGTCATCCTGATACCAGAGTTGGATTAGAAAGTTACCTTGATATTTTTATCCACAAGACAGGGATCTTGGGTTCCTTTGGGTCATTAACCAGGTACTCTAAGAATAACAGAATTTTAGGTCTTAAAAGGAGATCATTTAAACTAATTCTCTACCTTCCTTGCCCTCAGTGTCAGTTGAGAAAATAGAGGTCCAGAGAGTTTGGTTTGTTGAAAGTAATGCAGTAAATTGATGTTGGAATAAGCATTGGAACCTAGAACTCCTACCTTCTAATACATCATCTTGACCTACCCCTCAATGTAATGGTCTGTATTATTCCCAATTCTGACTCTCCTGTGGTTCTAAAAGCCCATGTAACTTTGGACAGTTGGAGGAGACGGCCCGTGCTTTGTTGATTTGCCCTGTCAATGTATAATCCTTTGGGGGAATAAAGGAATGCTTGAGGAAGGCGAAGCGGCAAGGCTAATGCCCTCTGTCTCTGGTCCTTTAGGGGATTGTTGGTGAAGCTCTTGATGATACCCCTAGTGACTTGGGGTTTGCTTGAGAGAAACCCTCTTACTCCTGTCCTTTACTCCTTCCTGCATCCATATTCTTTCTACCAAACTCAGGTTTCAAAACCAGAACCTGATACAGTAATGTGTGATTGTAAAGGAAGAGGGTCAACTTAAGCTCTGACATATATTTGCACATCCTGGGGTTTTAAACAAACAAAATGAGTGTTCATTGCTGATTCATGTTTTGCTTTTGGTTCCTTTTCTGCCATAGTCATGTGACATGCACCATGGCGGCTTTCATCATATAATACATTCTGGGTTCTCCTAAATCCTAAAGCACTTTATAAAAATAAAACCATAGGTCTCATTTTTCTGATGAAGAGAGCAAGGCATAGAGAGGTTTTACAAAGTGATACAACAAATAAAGGGGGAAAAAGAATCCAGGATCATTTTTTTTCACTCTCCATTAAATGATACTCTCTCTTATGATTTTCTGTTGTCAAAAGCCCTCTCTACATTCTGTATTGTTAGGTCATCATCTCCTATAGTTTGCACAATACGGTGTATTATAGATTGCTCACAAAGCAGCAGATATGAATTCTTTATAATGGATTTATTCTTTTCAATTTTTTGTCATCTTTGGGCTTAATAGAAATAGTTCAGCATGTTATATTGTGTGATCTGTTCCTAAATAGATAAAAGATCTCTGTGTTTTGAAGGAAACATTTATATTGGTTAATTTGCTGCATTGCCTGCAGGAATGTTAGTCTGTAGGAGGAAAACAACTGTTTCCTGACAAAATTTTCCCTAACTCTGCTAGAAACTCGTGTTTTAACAGTAAAATAGAGAGAAATAATCCATAAACAATTAAAGAGTAGTATCTTCAAGAATGTTTACTATACCTCAGAACATCTAAGATTGTGAGACACAAAGGTGTCCTTTCTGACGTGAAGAATGGCTCTTCTTTAATTCCCTCTTAAGCCGCAAGGCTATGGATGGAGTGAGCATGCAAATGTCAGCCTAGGCATTTACTCCCTGGATATATAGTCCCTGCCTGCTCTTTGAGAGCCACTGGTCTAACTACAATAGAAAGAGAATGTGCACTTTCCTGTTTAAGAAATTAAACAGCACTGTCCACAATGTGCAAAAGACTGTGAAATTGAAAATGTGTCCCTGGAGTGGATAAAAAATAATAATAAGTGGCAACTCACAAACAGACTCTTGGCAAATAATCAATTGTCTTCTGAATTACTATACAAAACTACAGTTCATTTCGCCAGCCCATTGGGGAAACAGTTTAGATTGGGAAGGAGATAGTCAGCTTAGATTGGGAAGTTGTTTACAATTTACTTCCAGGGTATCTTCATGTAAATATCAACAGACCATAGTACTGGTGTGACACAATGTTAGAACCCACATTGTTGGTTTGTTGAACTAACTACGAAATAGCAAATTCATCTGAACGAAATCTGTTGCTTGTTGCATTTTTGTGGCTAGAGTGTTGACTCACATAGCTTAATTTTTAAACCTGGAGTAACAGTTAAATTTTCCTGAAGATTAAAGATAGGTTTAGTAGACTTTTGCTAGGGCAGCACTGTTTCATGAACCTGAGTTGAATTTCTGGCCTACGAGTAGATTTAGAGCTGGTTTAAATATAGGAGAACAGGAAAAGAAATGATGTTTTACTACTGGCTCCCCATATAAATAAAATCAGTCAAATTAACACTGTTTTGGAAAAATACCTATGATTCATAAATAGAGGGGGAAAGAGCTAATGGCTGGCTGTCTAGAGGTTTGTATCAGTAAAATTTTAAGTAAACCATAAAATATATATGCTAGAATTTAATAAACAATAAGCATCTTAGATAACTTTTCAGATATGTAAGTCCTTGGAAATGTACACAGCATCTGTATAAATGAAGAAGAGGATCATAGATGAAGCAGCTTTGGAAGCCAGCTGAAGGAGACACTGTAAAGAAAGGAACGATTAACAACAGAACGATCTTCAACTGTCATTGTTTTTTTTTTTTTTTTCCTCCCAGGCTGGAGTGCAGGGGCGCGATCTCGGCCCACTGCAAGCTCCGCCTGCCGGGTTCACACCATCCTCCTGCCTCAGCCTCCCGAGTAGCTGGGACTACAGGCGCTGCCACGCCTGGCTAATTTTTTGTATTTTTAGTAGAGACGGGGTTTCACCATGTTAGCCAGGATGGTCTCAATCTCCTGACCTCGTGATCCACCCACCCAGGCCTCCCAGAGTGCTGGGATTACAGGCGTGAGCCACCGCGCCCGGCCATTTTTTTACTTTTTAAAAGGGAATGGGGGGACTTGCCATCTTCAAAATCTTACCAGGTTTTGAAGTCTACTTAATACAGACTCCTGGGCATCCATTCCTTTATAAGACCTGCTTGCCTCCCCTACATCCTCAGTCCTGATCACACCCAGCCTCCAGCCTATCCCCTACCATAGACACACACATACCTACAATTACACCCATATTAAGGATGAGTGTAGAGCCGCTAATTGCCCAAGGACAGAAAACTAATCAATAGTAGTACTGGGGTTCACCAAGTTGTGTTTAGTCTTTAAACTATCTTTGTTAAAACTCGTAAGTCATTATTTTGTGTACTAGCCAAAGAATAGACTATCTTTTTTTTTTTTAATTTCTTTCTTTCTTTTTTTTTTGGAAATGGAGTTTCGCTCTTGTTTCTCAGGCTGGAGTGCAATGGCAGGATCTTAGCTCACTGCAACCTCCTCCTCCCGGGTTCAAGCGATTCTCTTGCCTCAGCCTCCCGAGTAGCTGGGATTACAGGCATGGGCCACCACACCCGACTAATTTTGTGTTTTTAGTAGAGACAAGGTTTCTCCATGTTGGTCAGGCTGGTCTCAAATTCCCGACCTGAGGTTATCTGCCCATCTCAACCTCCCAAAGTGCTGGGATTACAGATGTGAGCCACCGTGCCCGGCAGACTATCCTTTTAAAAAAAACTGCGGATCACCTGAGGTTGGGAGTTTGAGACCAGCCTGATCAACATGGAGAAACCCCGTCTCTACTAAAAATACAAAATTAGCCAGGCGTGGTGGCACATGCCTGTAATCCCAGCTACTGGGGAGGCTGAGGCAGGAGAATCGCTTGAACCCGGGAGGCGGAGGTTGTGATGAGCTGAGAGCCATTGCACTCCAGCCTGAGCAACAAGAGCAAAACTCCATCTCAAAAAACAAACAAACAAACAAAAAACAATCTGACTTCTACAATTCAGAATGATTCTTCCGGAACTTGCTAAGTTACTCTTCAACAATGTACTTAGTTTTCAAAAACAAACAAGCAAACAACAACAACAACAACGCAGTATTTTTTAGACCAGGTACGGTCGATCATGCCTGTAATCCCAGCACTTTGGGAGGCCAAGGTAGGCAGATCACCTGAGGTCAGGAGTTTGAGACCAAGCTGGCCAACATGGTGAAACCCCGTCTCTACCAAAAAATACAAAAAAAATTAGCCAGTGACCAGCCTGGCCAACATGGTTGTATTGGTTCATTTTCAAGCTGCTGATAAAGACATACCCGAGACTGGGAAGAAAAACAGGTTTAATTGGACTTACAGTTCCACATGGCTGGGGAGCCCTCAGAATCATGGTAGGAGGCGAAAGGCACTTCTTATGTGGTGGCGGCAAGAGAAAAATGAGGAAGAAGCGAAAGCAGAAACCCCTGACAAATCCATTGAATCTCGTGAGACTTAATTCACTATCACGAGAAAAGCACAGCAAAGACCAGCCCCCATGATTCAATTACCTCCCCCTGGGTCCCTCTCACAACATGGGGGAATTCTGGGAGATAAAATTCAAGTTGAGATTTGTGTGGGGACACAGCCAAACTATATCATTCCACCCCTGACTGGAGCAGCTGGGACACAGGGCAGGCACCAAGTCCCTAGGCTGCACACAGCACTGGGACCCTGGACCCAGCCCATAGAACCACCTTTTCCTCTTGGGCCTCTGGGGCTGTGATGGGAATGGCTCCTCTGAAGGTCTCTGACATGGCCTGGAGACATTTCCCCCATGGCCTTGGGAATTAACATTATGCTCCTCGCTACTTATGCAAATTTCTGCAGCTGGCTTGAATTTCTCCTCAAAGAATGAGTTTTTCTTTTCTGCTGCATTGCCAGGCTGCACATTTTCTGAACTTTTACGCTGTTTCCCTTTTAAAATGGAATGCTTTTAACAGCACACAAGTCTCCTTGTGAATGCTTTGTTGCTTAGTAATTTCTTCCACCAGATACCCTAAATCATTTCTCTCAAGTTCAAAGTTCCACAAATCTCTAGGGCAGGCCCAAAATGCCACCAATCTCTTTGCTAAAACATAACAAGAGTCACCTCTACTCCAGTTCCCAACAAGTTCCTCATCTCCATCTGAGACCACCTCAGCCTGGACCTTATTGTCAATATTGATATCACCATTTTGGGCAAAGTCATTCAACAAGTCCCTAGGAAGTTCCAAAGTTTCCCACATTTTCCTGTCTTCTAAGCCTTCCAAACTCTTCCAACCTCTGCCTGTTACCCAGTTCCAAAGTCACTTCCACATTTTCAGGTATCTTTTTAGCAATGTCTCACTCTACTGGTACCAATTTACTGTATTAGTCTGTTTTCATGCTGCTGATAAAGACATATCCAAGACTGGGAAGAAAAAGAGGTTTAGTTGGACTTACAGTTCCACATGGCTGGGGAGGCCTCAGAATCATGGCAGGAGGTGAAAGGCACTTCTTACATGGTGGCAGCAAGAGAAAAATGAGGAAGAAGCAAAAGCAGAAACCTCTGATAAACCCATCAGATCTCATGAGACTTATTCACTAACATGAGAATAACATGGGAAAGATCGGCCCCCGTGATTCATTCCCTCCCCCGGGTCCCTCCCACAGCACGTGGGAATTCTGGAAGATACAATTCAAGTTGACATTTGGGTGGGGACACACCCAAACCTTATCAATGGTGAAATGACATCTTTACTAAAACTACAAAAATTAACCAGGCAAGGTGGCGGGAGCCTGTAATCCCAGCTACTTGGGAGGCTGAGGCAGGAGAATCACTTGAACCTGGGAGGCAGTCGTTGCAGTGAGAAGAGATCACACCATTGTACTCCAGCCTGGGTGATAAGAGCGAAACTCCATCTAAAAAAATAAAATTAGGTGTGGTGCTACATGCCTGTAGTTCCAGCTACTGGGGAGGCTGAGGTGGAAGAATCGCTTGAACCCAGTAGGTAGAAGTTGCAGTGAGCCAAGATCATGTCACTGCACTCCATCCTGAGCGAGAGTGAGACCCTGTCTCAAAAAAATAAAAAAATAAAAAATAAAAAAAATCATTTTAAAGTGGTTAATATATAACAATAGTTTTTTTTTTTTAATCTATATATTTTCCTGCCTCATAGTATTGCTCTCACATTACCCATGGACAGTGCTGTTTAATAAGATTCTTTATATACACAAACATATATGTAAATGTCTTCTCCCACCTTCCTGATTCACATAGATAGTGCCACACCATACACACAGTTTTGCTTGTTGCTCTTTTTCAGTCTTGGGCTATTAGCAGAATCTCAATCAAGTCTGAATAGTCCACCAGAGGTGGAATTATTTGCTGTGTTGCAACATGGAGATTGTACGAAATTAAGTCGTGACTTGGCTTTCTCAAATTGTAAAAGATAGAATATTTTCTCTTATTTTCTCTTTATATGTTGCAGGTATTATTAATTGATATGTTGTCAGCACTTCCATACATATTTCTATGCTGTAGTGATTTTTTTTTCTCACTGAAATGTATGCTGTGACAATTCAGCACATTTCTCCACCTATTAGATCAGATACATCAATGAGAAGGAAGTAAAGCAGCTCTTACTAGGTGCATCAATTCTTTCACATCTAAATTACATTATGCAACATTGAATATTATTATGAAAGTTTGCAGAATAATAGAGCACTACAGAAATATTTAGGCTATGCAGAGGCCCCCAAAGAGCAAATCTCTTAAGAGGGAGTTGATTCCTTTTATTCAATAAGATCAGAATTGTGACAAGTCATTTTTTCCCTTACTTTTTATTTTTATTTTTTATTTTTTATTTGTTTGAGATAGAGTCTTGCTCTGTCACCCAGGCTGGAGTGCAGTGGTGCAGTCTTGTAAAACTGCAGCCTCTGTCTCCTGGGTTCAAGCTCTTCTCATGCCTCAGCTACCCAGGTGGCTGGGATCACAGGCTTGTGCCACCATGCCCAGCTAATTTTTGTATTTCAGTAGAGGTGAGGTTTCGCCATGTTGGCTAGGCTGGTCTCGAACTCCTGGCCTCAAGTGATCCGCTGGACTCAGCCTTCCAAAGTGCTGGGATTATAGGCATAAGCCACCACACCCGTCCTCTTAATTCTTTTAAAAAATATATTACATATGTTGCCTCCTTTATTGACAATTTTCTTGCTCGTTGGTATATCAACAATTGCATTTATGTGTACTGAAGCTTATTTTACATCTTGGTGCTTTGAGAACATGACTAAAATTTGAGTTTTAGTACTATGCACATGCCATGTGTTTTGGTGACAATCGCTACTACTTCAGGGGAAGAAGAAAGAAGTTGCATCTGATTTGTGTTTCCCAACAAATAATCATAATCTAATTACCCTGGTAAGAAATACTTTTTTAAAAGTTAGCCTATTCTTTTCACTTTTTAGAAGCCGGTTGATGTCTATCCCTTCATAAATTGACCAAAATGTTTCAGACCACTTGACATGCTTCTCTGGGACTAACCCCCAAAAATGGTGTTTCATTTGATGGTACTTGGAGTTTCATTCAATATCTAGGGATCATCTGGATACATCTGCCCATGAGTATCTGAATCACACCTTCAGAAGAATATCTGGTTTGATTTTACACATGGAATTGCACTTGGTAATTCATTTAAAGAATGCGTTTGGTATTCCTGAGGACAGAATTTCCTAGTAGTTTAGGTTGGCAATTGAGAGTAATATATTAGCTCATCTCAATTATTAAACAAATAGTAGCAATTATAATAGAACAGTGTGCCTTTCAAATTTCTTCCAGAGGCTCTTCCAGAAAATATTTCTTCTTGGTTTGCACTATTGTGATTTTCATCATCTTGTTTCTCAATTTGTTGTCAAAGACACAAATTAACCTGGGCTTTTAAGTAAATCTTCTGAACTTATTTATCATACTTTCTTTTTTTAGATTTTTTTTTTGTAATTACTGTAGAATATCTGAGCATTTAGTAAGAAAAGAAGAAATTTATGAACTTCGAAGGTTAGATGAACAGAGCAAGATTCCTTTGTGGGTATAGATGACGTGGCTGTTCTGACTCCTTTCTGGCTGTGAAACCATTACGTGGGACACAAGGAGTTGTCGGATGAAGGTTCAAGAACACTCACAGCATAATGGAATTTAGGGGTGAAAGAACTGATACTCCTAGTAAGTGTTGCTTCATTCTCTTCTCACTGATGGTATCTGAGGACAAGCACTATGATTTGGATATGGTTTGTTTGGCCCTGCCTAATCTCATGTTGAAATTTGACCCCCAATGTTGGAGGTAAAGCCTAGTGAAAGGTGTTTGGATTGTGCAGGCGGATCCCTCCTGAATGGCTTGGTGTCATTCTTGCTGGAGACAGTGAGTTCTCACTCTTAGTTCCCATGAGAACTGCTTGCTGAAAAGAGCCTGGCACCTCCTTTGCTGTCTCTTGCTCCCTCTCTTTCTTGCCATGTCACATGCCTGCTCCCCTTTGCCTCTCACCATGAGTGGAAGCAGCCTGATGCCCTCAGTAGGAGCAGATGCTAGTGACATGCTTTTTGTACAACTGGCAGAATTGTGAGTCAAATAAACCTTTTTCTTTACAAACGAATGACCTAATCTCAGGTATTCCTTTATAGCAACACAAACAGACTAAGACAGAGAGAGACAGAGAGAGAGAAAGAGAGAGAAGAGAGAGAGTTATTTCTTAAGAAGATCCTCTGATAACCAGATGTTATCAGCCGGATTTGCCATGTTGCCCAGAGGCCAGATGTGTTGGGTTGCCACAGCCTGGGTCCCAGCACTCAATTCCTCTGTACAGAGGTGGACATCCCACACACAGGCCTGTGAGATGTCTAAAGAGTTTCTCTACTTTTTGAGGAATGACTTGCCTACTACTAGCAATATTCTCCCTAAAACTACCCCAGTAATATCTATTCTGCAGACAACTTATTCCTCCCAAAAAACAGAGTTGTGGCATCATTTTTATTAAAAGAATGAAATAGTACTCATGCTGATGGTTTTCTAGTTTTTCTTCCTTCTTTCCCTTTAGTAGCTTCTACCTAGTTGCCTGCCTTTCTGGAAAATCCTGAAATAGGCAGATAGTATTGTTACATTGCTCCCAGCTTGTAAGTTTATATTAAACCTGGGAAAGTGAGCTCTAACTACAATTTGCACTTCATTCTTAAGCTTCCAAATCACAAAATTACCATATATATCTAAAATTTTCAGAATCTCAAATTGAATACATTGTGTACTATACCGTCTATTACAGATTTGCAAAATCTTTTTTATTGAAGTATGAATAATTCCTTCTATATTCTACACTATTTGGCATAACCTACTAAAATGTGTAATGAGGAGTCCTGCCTCCCTCCTACCACACTCTGGCCAAGTGAAAGAACTCGTTGCTGATTACATTTAGGCTTCTTTTAATTACATGAGTCTCCTATAGAATTCCTCTTGAATTTTCAGCTTCACTCAGACAACTTGGGGAAAACCCTATCCAAACATACTCATGGGCATACATACACACACACACACACACACACACACTCCCTCTGACATTCTGATGTTTGACACACCCCAATATTTTGTGAGGATATGCCTCTTCTGACACATTCTATGCATTGTATGTATGCCAAATTTTTTCACTGGAATTTATTAATGCGTAGGTTTTCAAGCTAGTCATGTACCATTAGAGAACCTATTGTTTTTATTTTATTTTATTTTATTTTATTTTATTTATTTTTTTATTATTATACTTTGAGTTCTAGGGTACATGTGCATAACGTGCAGGTTTGTTACATATGTATACTCGTGCCATGTTGGTGTGCTGCAGCCATCAACTCGTCAGCACCCATCAACTCGTCATTTACATCAGGTATAACTCCCAATGCAATCCCTCCCCCCTCCCCCCTCCCCATGATAGGCCCCAGTGTGTGATGTTCCCCTTCCCTAATTGTATCATATCTACTAATTGAATTTGCTGAGAGTGAGGAGGCTTCCTAAAACAAAGTTCTATGGTGGCTTCAAATTGAACTGAATAAAAATCTTGACATCAAATTAGTACTAGATTCAGTGTCCTTATTGGAAATACTATTTCTTTTTGGTCCTTCCCTTCATTAACATAGGAATGAGATAGACCTTGGCAACCATTTCTTTTTTTTTTTTTTTTTTCTCTTGGAGGAGAGTCTACAGTAACGTCAGATTCTTCACAGGACAAAAGAAAAATACAGGTTTCTTATTGTTTGCTTTCAGTCTGTCGGCCTTATAAAGAAGGCCTTCTTTCTGTTTTCCATTTACAGTATATATCTGTTTTCCATGTACATTCAGAACAATAAAGAGTGGATATTTAACAGTATCTGTAGTAGCCAACAGCTGGAAACATGCCAGGCATCTTTACATTTAAAATTTTTCCTGGGCTCTAAAGGTAGATGAAGCCAAGTTTCCTTTTGACTCAGCAGGCAAGTTTTACTCTGATAAGAGTATTGCTATTTTAAAAAGCAGCTCTTGACAATCTAACTCCAGAAAGCATTCCCACCCTCTGAAATAGTACAGAGGCGCCTGTGCCTGCTTCCTTATTGATGAAACAGAGGAAAATAATGCCCGTTAGAAGCAATTTAAATCATTTAGTAGCTTAGCTTCTGACTCCTCAGTAGATTTCTAACCCAAGCTTTTATGCCATATCTAGTGTCCCAGTTTTTCTGATTGGGGAGGTGGAGGCAATCTAATCTTCTCAGGCATGGCATACAACAGAAATTTGGTTTGATGAGCCCCTCCAGGAGTGGGGCCTGCCTTGGTCAGCTCAACTGAGGAGCTGAATTAGTTCTAGAACCTAGACGTTCTGAGCACAACTTCAGCCGTTCAAGTTTTATGCTCTTATAGGATACCTGCCTATTTTTCTCACTCTTTCATTATGACCATAAAAGTTTCATTTCTAATCTCACTCAATTTAGAGTGACATGTCGCAATGCCTCCCTTAAATTTAGAACTCTTGATTAGCACTATTAGAACTATTTAGAACTCTTGATACCCAATAAACAGTATAAGATTATCATTCATTGGCATCCAGGAAAAATGTCTGCAGCTCCAAAATTATCTCTAGATGTCTCTAATAGTAAGAGTCAGCAACTAGGGGTTAGTATTAATTAGCTAAGTAATGATCTTAAAGATTCATTTATTTTAAACCTTAAGAGTCTTGGGGAGATATTATATTTGGTTGTTAACGCTAGTTATATATTTGATTATTTGTAAAAGGAAACCTACTTATTCCTAATCTCAGTCGTTTAATTCAAAATAGTGTTCTTAACCTTGCTCTAACTTGACATTGCTAAAATAGTTGTTACAAAAGGTGTTGAAGAAGCAATGAAAGACTCCCTAGCTCAGTCCACTTATGCTGTAAGTACCTCCAGAATATTGGCAGGAACTGAAATGTCTTTTCTGCATGGAGTGTTTAGAGAAGGACTTATCTTTGCAAATGTAGAGAGCGCTCTCTCTCTCTCTCTCTCTCTCTCTCTCTCTCCCCCCACTTCTCTCTCTCTCTCTGTGTGTGTGTGTGTGTGTGTGTGTGTGTGTGTGTGTGTGTTTATGTATGTAGTGTAGTGGATGTTCCATATACTAGGCTTTATAATCATCAGAGCTTAAACCACATATTTTTCTCTTAGAAACTAAGATATATGTGGGAGAGAGATAGCATCAGCCTCAGGAGTCTGGAATATAACATGATTTTCCAATATGATGTGTGAAAACTGATTAGTCACTCATGAATTATAAAAATGTGATTATCTTTATAGTGAAGAGGGTATGATTAGTGACAAAAGCTGCTGGTAGAATTTGATGGTGGGGCTAGGAACATGAAAGGGCTGTGGTATATGTGAAGTTTCTGAACTGTGTAGATTGCTGTTTCCAGTGTCAACTGAAAACCTATCATGGGCTGTACAGTTGTTAATCATCTTTTTCTATTAAACCTTAAGAGTCATAACACATCGTTAGTATTTGTGATCTTATCCCATTGGATTCTGAGATCCTTGAAGTTATGAAATTGTTCTCTGTAACTCTGACACCTGGCAAAGATAGGTGCTTAATGTATATGAGGTTTGTAAAATGAATGTTGAGGAACTATTTGGGGTATGAACTGCTTCCAAAAGTCATACGGTTTGTCAAGTGTTGGCTACTTGAACTTGAAAGAAAGTCGTGGCCCGAAATACTGTATTTATTTACTAGCTTGAAAACCATTTCTTAAAATAGAATAAAACATCTCTTGAGTATGTACACGTGTATGCATGCATACACACAAACACACATTTTTAACATGGGGAATGTTTTAGCTTAAAGTCTTACAATAAAAGGTGGTAGGTTTACATTAAAGGACTTTGCTTCAACTTCCCATCCCGGGCTGAAGTGCCCTCTGTAGTTTGTCAGTCTCCTACTGGCATGCTCTTCCTTTGTAAATAAATATCCCCATTTTGCTCTTTTTTCACGTTTGAAACTTTTTTTTACTTTTTAATTTCTGTGGGTACAAAATAGGTATATATATTTATGTTATACATGAGATATTTTGATACAAGCATACACGGGTAAATGAGGTATACTTCACCTCAAGTATTATCCTGTCTTTGTGTTATAGAGAATCCAATTCTATTATTTTAGTTATTTTAAAATCTGGCCTATGAAAAATAACTCAGCTTAGAGTCTAGCACAGAATGGATGTTTATTTCCTTGCTTCTCCCCTTCGTCTTTACAGAACCATTCCAATCCATTTCACCTGATCTTATTGGTGCTTACAAGTTAAATACAACACTGAGTTATACTCCAATGAATAATACCAGGAATGAAAGTGGATCAGAGTTCCAACTACCCTACACAGATGGATCTAGGGTCCAGCATTGATGGTCTTGAAAATGTGTGAAAACCTGATTAGTATGTCAACATCTTCATCAATAATGCATCTTTTCTTAAGCACTTAGTTGGCGCCAAGTCCTGTATCAAAATTAAAGCCGAATAACTGAGATTCTTGCCTATAAACAATTATAATTTAACAAGCACTTTTGATCATTCCAAAATGTCTTCTTTCAAATACAAATAATTATATAGTATATTAAATATTGCACAGCAATCTCTCCCAAGATTCAGTAACGCAAACTCCATGATAGTTCGAGAAATGGAATGAAATCAGTGATAGAAAGGGGGAAATAAAACTAACAGTTAATAAAATTATATGGGGAAGCTCTTATTTTCCATCTCCCTTCAAATCCTGGAGATTATTCATTCATAGGGCAAACCAGATTCTCACTTATTCAAAATGAGACCTGGCTACTCTAGTTTTCAAATTATCCTTATATGCACATTAGCACTTTGCTTCAGTTTAGCAAAACATTCATGCAAACTTAAGTCCAGAACCAGGGATTACTTAGATGACTCTGGGCATAGATCTTTAAAAAAATCCTATTGCTTTTCTGTTATTTTTGAAATAAAGAAAAAAAATTTAAAGTGTCTCTAAAACTGTATCTAAAATTAAACGTTTTTTTTTCTTTAAAAGTCCTATAAAATAAATTTCTGTTGCACAAAATCCTTTCTTGTTGTTGTTTGCACTGACTTCCATTGTATAGATAGAGAGTCATTGGTGAGGGGATGGGGTTACCCTGAATAGATTAAGATCACATAAATATTTTAAAATTGTATGCTTAAAATAGAAAACTTTCTGATATAAAACATTAGCAATGGTACTTTAAAATATTAATACTAATGTCTTAAAGTAGTCAATAAATCACAAAAGAAACTGAAACCATAATTGGGTTCTGGAGAAAATTGATAATGTTATTGTCACATAACTTTCCCCTTAACAGAAGCGGCAATATATTAAACTTTAAACAGAGCAAAATATTGCCTTCAATTTGTTATCCAAAATACTTTTTTTTTATTTCAAAAATTTCCCCATTTTTAAGGTCTTTTCATTGTCTGATGGGAAGCTTATATTTTAATATAAAATGTGTATAGTGCATAAACTCAAGAACTACAGTGAATGTGTAGCATGGGTGGAGCATGTGCCTATTCTTATTTACCATTGCATTCCTAGTACCTAACACAGGGCCTAGACTATGATAGAAAGAGTTGATATTTATTTAGTCCCTATTATATGCCAGTCATTATTTGAAGCACATTACATGGATGAGCTCATTTAATCTTCACAATAATCCTATGAGGTAGGTACTACTTTACAGATGGAAAAAACTGAGGTCCAGAGAGGTGAATTGTAATACCAGAGATCATATGATTAGTAAGTAGTAGGACTAAAATTCAAACTCTGGAAGTCTGCCCCCAAATCTTCTCTGTTAGTCACTGTTACACTGTCCTGCATGTGTTAGGCAAACTTTAAGTATGTTGAATGAGTGAAAGAATGGGATTAAACAGTATTCCTCACACTATAGCACTTGGTCATTTCCTGCATGCACTAAGTGACAACTTCTGGTTGTTGTTGCTGTTTTACCTAAAAATCAGGAATGATGATTAGAAATGAGGGTTTGTTTGGTGGGTTTTTTTTGTTTGTTTGTTTGTTTTGGTTTTTTTTTGGTTTGTTTGTTTTTTTGGAGGAAAACCAGGGGAAATTATTTAGCAAATGCAGACATTTTAGAGAACTTATGGATTATAAGATTATGGAAGTTCAAAGTGTATTTGTGAATCCCAACAGATAGGAGTGGGAATCATTCACACTTTTCTTCTTAAACAAGAAAAACTACGTAAACTTCTTTAGTAGAACATATGCTGGTTAACATAAGCAAAAATTTAGACTGTATAAATGTTTAAATGAGAAATACTCTATCATTGCCTAAATTTGAGTGAATGTATTTGTTCATGAGTATCTTCAGAGTCGTCAATTTATCTGATTTTTTGGTAAGATATATTAAAACTATGTAGAAAAATCCTATCCCTAAGTAAAGTACTAATTTTCTAGATTCATTATTAACACTTTTATTTAGTGAAAGTGTGTGTGTGTGTGTGTGTGTGTGTGTGTTGGTTAATGGATATAGTCCTGTCATCTTCCTCTCTTATGGAATTCTCTTATGTGAATTGCCTGACACTAAGTAATCTAAATTTTTAAATACAGGCAGAAAAGCTGTTATTTTTTATTTAGCTTTTACATTGTAATGGAATGTGTGACAAGATTATTTGCTACAATGTTATTTTGTTCTTGATTAGTGTTCTTTGTAAAGGACCCTGAGCTATGTGTACAAAAGGCTCTATATGAGCTGCGAAAAGAGGGGCAGGTGACCTTCATTCAAACATATCCAAGTAGTTATTAACAAAGTTTTAAGTATTTGAACTTCCTAACTGGAGGTATGACAACAGTAATTGCAGATGTCCTTAAGATAGCTGTACACATTTTGATCAATGAATATCCTAAGTTCACTTTGAAAGAAGCGATTATTACTAGGTATAAGCTTTGCTTAAATTATGTCCTTTAAAATTGGCATTTAGAAACTTCTTGGGCAACCCTAGCCTGCTGAATGCCTTGGTGCTAACAATAACATGGTACAGTGTTGTACAACATAAATACGTTTGCCCACGATGTAATGGCCTGCTTTCAAAAGTCTTTTATCTCCTAAACAGAATGAACTGAGTTTAGAGGCCCTGCCAATATTGTAGCTATTTGAGTCAAACAGTGGCCACCAGCAGAGTATCAACAATATGAATTTGCTTTAGTAAAGGTTAGCTCTCATTTTTTAAAGCATTACGTTTCTTATTGCATATAGAACATAAAATTTAGCAAAATATTTAAGGTAGCTTTGCAAGACAATCTCACAGCTCTGTAACTCCTCCTCAGCTACAGTGCATTTTCTGAATTACTGATTTTCAGAAGTATTTGAACAGTTGAACTTTGTTTTGTTTTGTTTTGTTTTTTGAGACAGACTCTCACTGTGTCGCTTAGGCTGGAGTGCAGTGGCTTGATCTCAGCTCATTGCAACCTCTGCCTCCCAGATTCAAGCGATTCTCCTGCCTCAGCCTCCCGAGTAGCTGGGACTACAGGTGTGTGCCACCACGTCTGGCTAATTTTTTGTATTTTTGCTAGAGACAGGGTTTCACCGTGTTAAGATGGTGTCGATCTTCTGATCTCATGACCCACCCGCCTCGGCCTCCCAAGGGGCTGGGATTACAGGCATGAGCCACTGCGCCAGGCCTATCAGTAGAACTTTATACTTGCAAACTGAGTCAAACTCAGAACCCCAGATTATAATATGTACAAAAGCAATGAAAGGACAATTTGAAGTCTTTAGTATGTGCAGTTACTTAATTGCAGTATCTATCCAACATTTTTTGTTGTGTTTGTGTGGCGCCCTGGGTCCTCACTGAGCCCAATTCGAAAATCATCATGCTGTCCTCAACACAGAAACTATTTCTTTAGCTCCTATACAAAGTCACAATACTGAAGGGAATTCAGTAACTATACAACAACTTTCTCACTTAGAATTTACCTCTCTGGCAGTGTTAGCTACCTCAAACATGAAATTTTATGTTACCAGGCACATGTTCTAAATCTCATGAACTTTGTTCGTAGGAAAGCCCTGTAGTCTCTCACTCAGAAGCAATCTTCTGTGTTCACAAAGATCACATAAGCTTGGTGGTTCAGCTTTCCATGTCTCCTTAGAGGTAAGACACAGCCTAACAGCAAGGGGGAAACAAAAATATATAAAAATCAGAAAAAGGCAGAAAACCAAACACCGATGTTCTCACTCATAAGTGTAAGTTGAACAATGAGAACACATGGACACAGGGAGGGGAACATCTTACCCTGGGGCCTGTTGGGGTTTGGGGGCTAGGGGAAGGAGAGCATTAGGAGAAATACCTAATGTAGATGACAAACTGATTAGTGCAGCAAGCCACCTGGCACATGTATACCTATGTAACAAAACCTGCACGTTCTGCACATGTATCGCAGAACTTAAATTTTTAAAAATCAGAAAAAGGAATTAAAAATAAATATGCCTATATATGTATGTGTATAGTGTATATATTATGTTCTAGATATTGTATATGTGCTATAAATATTAATATATGCAGCATTTGGGATCATTGAATATAGAATCTAGTAAGCTCTATAGGTCCCTGAGTGTATCACTATATTATAGCACATTACAGTATCGATTCAATAATAATGATGATTAGTCATCAAAACAGGTTAGGAAATACTGCATCTATTCTATTTTTTTAAAGTGTAGGTATGCTTAAGAAAGGTTTTCATCACAAATAATTAAATTTCAAGCCTTTCTCTGTATGTCGGTCTCTCTCCTTCCCTTCTTCCCTCTGCATAGTCTCCAATATAATGGGATGAGCACATCTAGGCTGTGAAATCAAACCTGTCTTCTAACTCTGGCTCTTCCATTTCCTGGCTGTGTGACATTGGGCAATAATGGTACTCAGACTCCCTGTCAGTGTAACGTTGAGGTTTAATGAGATAAGTGATGGGCAAATTAGTTGGCATTTAATAAATGTTTTTCTTCCATGCTCCACAGGGATAAGCTTCAGTTACTAACATTTTATCATCTAAATTTCTTCCTGTAAACTCACTATTCATGCCATTTTACCCTTGGCTTCAATTCTGGTTATCTATTGCTGCTTAACAAACAAAAGACCCCAACACTCAGTAGCTTAAAACAATAACATTTCATAATTTCTCATGATTATCTGCCTTGACTAGGTGCACATGAGCCATTCCTCAAGATGGCATTGGCTGGGGCTGCAGCCATGACAGGATTTATGTGTTGGAATGTCCCATGTGGTCACCCAAGTGCCAGGGACCTTGATGGACAGCTGGAAGGCTGAGTTTAGCTGGGACACAGAACAGCTGGGCCTCTCTTGCATAGTCTCAGGGCCTTTTCTCTCTCTGTGGCCTCCCCGTGTGGCCTCTGCAACAGGGTGGGCAGACTTCTTCACATTAAAGGTCAGGCCCCAGAAAGCAGAGAAGGTGAAGCTGTTAGGACTTAAAGTTTGGAACTGGTTCAGTGTGTCGTCTGCTGAATTCTACTGGAGAAAGGGAATAACAGGGTCTGACTCAGACACACTGTGGGAGGGACTAAAAAATATCTGAGGAGTGTGGCTCATTTGAGGCCATTTTGGAAACTAGCTACACCGCAGTGATGGTTTTCTAATTCTTTGACATGGTCCCATGGGCCTGCTAGTGTTGTATTTTGACAGTACAGGAGAATTCTTTTTATAATTCTACTTTAATTTGCATGCAAAAAACTCAATAAACATATGAGATGATTTCCTCTGGTCTAGCTTCAAAACATAGTATATTCCAATGTTGGTGAATAGATTACCTCATTAAGGATAGACTTGAATTAAATAAAATATGATCTTATATAGGATTTGCTTTTTTAAAAAAAGTGTACCAATTTGGTGTTATGACCAAATCATCCCAGACATTAATTAAGCTAATTATAAACTGGACTATTTTATAAATTTTAAAATGAAATTCACCTTCTTACATCCTCTTCATAAGGAGAGTTGCAAGCTAAAAGTGACTGGAGTAAAAAGAAAGGGAAAATATTTTGTATTCAAAACAAGTGTTTATGGTATGGGAGCACTGATAATTGATTATCATTGGTTTTCTAAATTGAGCTATTAATTTTGTCCAAGTTATTCAGGTAGTTAATTTTTGATGTACCAAAAATTGTATGTATTGCCATTAGTCCTTTCACAAATTTACATTATAAAGCAGTGGCCTGATATTCCTGATTCAGAGACCTCCGACAATCTTTCTGGAAAAATGCACTCACGCTCTAAATTTCACATACAATACCAAGGGGTTTACAGACACAGTCACATGCTTCCATGAATCTCGGGTTAAGAACCCCATGTTTTAAAAGTCATTAAATCCCTAATGACAGGAAAAAGATATGTTCTCTTTATGTTTTATTTCCCAGGGCAGGACTTGGCTAATGATTTAAAAAGTGACTCTTTCAACTATTTAGACAATAGTTATTGCTTTGATTATATTAAGAATATTCCATTCATTCCATTCTAATCATACTGTTCTGAGGTGAGGCTGGGAGTTGGGATGGGAGCCCAAAACAAGAACAGCAACCCAAAATAAAATTAAAGAATTGTACTGTATTTTAATTCTCCTCTGCTTGTGATGGTTTGGGGCCTTCCTTATGGTTTGTGGAAGGATGGGGGTGCAGGCGGTGGGGCTGGGGTTGGATTTCAGTACTGGCTTTTTGGGGGCAACTCTGACAAGTAGTGGCTCTTTGACCTTGCAAATCATTTAAGGTTTCACTGTCTATGTCCTTCTTTCTGCCTGCTTGCATGTGCCTGGGTGTCTGTGTCTGTATGTCTGTCTTTGTCTCTCTCAGCCACTTTTTCTTTGCCTTTGGCACTTATTAATCTATCTATTACACCTTCTCGTCTCCTATACTCTGTCTCTGAGGTTCTCACAGTCTTTCTTATCTCTCCGTCTCTCTACATATTTCTTTCGCATTGCTTCTCACTTTGTCTCTCTTTTTACATATCTACATATATAGTTACACATACATACATATCCAACTAACATAAAAATATTTCAACCTCGCAGAGAGCTGACAGCGATCAAAAAAGATGATTCAAATGTTTTTGATGTATTTTATAACTTTTACATTGTACCTGTGTATGAATAGTTTTCCCTCTTACTTTATAAAGTTTGTTGCTGAAAAATAATCAGGTTATGGAAGAAAAACACAGAACTGGGAGTCAGAGCCTAAAGTTCTAGTCCGGCTTGTTCACTAACTAGCTGCGTGATCTGAGGCCAGGTGGTAGACCTCCTGGAGTCTCTGTGTCTGCAGAATGGCAGTCAAGGGTGAGCTCCGAAGCCCTTTTCAAGCAGTTTTTCTTTGTCCATATCTCTAATCTAGTGACAGATGACACGTGATATTTTCCCCTGCTTTTGTCATTTTATGATAAAATTCTTTGGTGCTTTGATGCCAATAGATTATATATGCTTAATTAATGCAGAGAGGAAGCCTCCCTGCAGCTACAGTGAGTCTCATGGGACTGTTACCTGAGAGAACCGCACACCTCACATGATTTATTTTTCAGAACCATCGAAATAACAGCTTTAAAAAGCGTTTGCCAATTATATTCCACTGGGGCAAACTTTCCTGAGGTTTGTCTGTACCTACTTTTAATTTTGGAAGGAGGCCTTCTCTAACTAATCTCTTTGGTATATTGAATTCACCCAAAACAGAGAGAGCCTTTGTTCCAGCACTTTGGGAAATTGGCTTATGCCATTTTCTAACCTTTAGTGCTTTTATGTTGTTAAGTTGGAGAGCTTTCTGTGGTCTTATTGCTAGGTTGGTGTTGTTGGGGAAGCCTGTATCTATACCAAAAGGGAACTGGGCTCCCGTAATTGTGGCAGTGTTTACTTCTTCCCATCAGTGTATCTGCTCTTTTCTGAAGTAATCACTATAATTACACTTCTTCAATGAGTTGCATTCTATTGTGTCACCAAGCCTATCTGCTAAACATCACTGTGTTTTTCTTATCTGAGTGCTCTCAAATGGAGAAAGTGAGATGGGTTGGCAAGCCACCTTCAATCAAATTAATGTGAGATCAATGTATTGTCAACAGAGATGGTGATTGTCCCTATTTATCCTGTTTCAATAGAATGGTGCATTATAAACCGAATGTTTATGATAAAATGTTTATTTGGCTCAGAGGCACATTTATATGCCAGTTCTTAAAGAACAATGATGAAGTTTATTTTCCTAGTACTTTCACTGTATTGTTATTTCATTGAAAGAGCAGATAGCTGTATTTTTAAAAAACCATAATAAAATCAGGTAAAATCTTGAGATTTGTCCCTGCAAAATTTTGGACATACCAGAAGTGTGACTCCAAAGCTTGAAAAGTAAAATGTTGGCATGAGCCCTTAATTTCTTTTTAACCTACTACCCCAGCATATGTTTTCAATGACATTCATAAACTCCCAAAACATTTTATAGTTTAGAGTCTCTGTTTTAGAGCTTAGTGACATGGCAGCCATGGCTTGTTACTTTAAAATACACATTACAACTCTTAAGTAAATTTGTAAATTTAATTTCAGTTAACAACAACAAAAAAAGGCATACAATAGGACAAAGGCATTTCTTTTATACTGTGTCACTATGTCAAGTTAATCTTACAATAGAGTTGAAGGGTTTTGAGCAGATTCATTCATTCAACTTAAATTGCTCTTGATTTGACAGTATAGTAAATTTAAATAACCAGAAAACTTTTCATTCATTTACCAAAAGACATCATTACATATTTATTTTAATACTCATAAACAAAACTGATGAAAAATAATAAATTTCATCCTAAACTTGCAGTGGAATTTGCTGCATGACAGTGATCAATTTAAATATGCAAATATATTCCAGGTTCTGGATTTGCGAATGACTTATTCTTACAGGCAGAAGTGAAATAAAAGTTTGGAGGGTGACTCCATCTGTAGAAGGAACTTTTCTCCCCTAATTTACAGAGCACTGGAGAATAACTGGCATATACTTTCTTGTAAGCAGTTGTGGAGCATCAGGTTCATGCCATTGCCTTTTCATTGCAACTGAGACCTCATATTCCAAGCAAACAATGCTCTAATGTGAGCAAGGCTAGCTGGAGTAGGCCATGTTCCTTTATGGAAGGTACTTAATTGATCATTCTGTAAGCCCTTGCCTGCAAACATAACCACTGCATCTAAAACACTTTCTATGTGAAGATATTCCTAACCTACCAAATGGATCTTTGGAAGACAAACCATTCTTAACTTACAGGCTGATGACATCACAGTTGTATATTTTCATTTTCAAAAAATGATACCTAAAGTTAAGCATAAAATGCAGAAATGCCCCATTAAACTCCAAAATGAAATACATGTTACATTTACACAAATTAAAAACAGTGTAGGTATCAACGCTTCCCTTTTTAGTAATGGTCATTTTTTTTCCTATTAATCACTATGGAATAGCTCCAAAATGTTACATTCACATTATCTATTAGATTTTTATCCAATAAAAATATAGCGAATAGAGAACAAAGTTCTTATTCTGAAAATATTTTAAAATAATTTCTCCCTCCAAAACCAAAGCCGTGTAAATGAGGAGACATTTTCATAAAGTTGTCGATCACCAGAGATAAGGATAGTAATCAGAGAGAAGATTAATTAACAGATAGACTAATGATTTCTATTAGTGACTATACTAATAAATTTAGTGCTGCTTACAGTTTACATCCAATATCAAAGTTTTTGTACTATGTACGGTGGCTAGTATTGTAAAATTATATCGGTTCTTACTTACTTTCTTGTGTAACTAGTTACAACTATTTTCTCTAAGTCTGATTTGTTCTCAGATGTTAATTTGTTTTTAGAACCTTTATTCACAAGTTGCATTATTTGAGGTAGACTCATCAGAGGAGGTGAGTTAAGAAACACTTATAGTTCGGGGCTCTGTTGTCTTATAAGTACAGCCAGCTTTACCTGGATAGCCATTGTTTCTGAAGCATTAGCATGTGCTATTTCTGAGGGAAGGAAAATGTCTTTAACAGCAAAGACCTGCCCCCACACCTTCTGGGATGCGGGAAAGAGAGAATATTGTAGGGCGTGCAGTCACTCACTGTCAGGGATCCAAAGGGTCCCTCTGCTCACCATGGCTTAGCTGGTTTCTGATACCAGAAACTAGTTTAAGCCCAGTATCACCGTGGCCTGGGAGTGAGAGTGTTGGACAGGTACAGAATTTTCCCCAGAAGCCATAATACCTGTTTCTCTTCTCCCCATCTAATTTACTGGGCTGCTTTTCGTAACTCCACATTGTTTGGCATATCTGGGCACTGTGAATGTATTCTTATATTATTATCATTCTAATAGTTAGGGTTCAAATAGGGGATTTTCCCCCATTCTACCCAAAGGTAAGGCTTTTTTGGTTGCTAATGATAGGGCCTTTCTTGAATGGGAGCTCAACCTTGTTTCCTACCATTATTACATTCTACTTTCATGATCTAGGCACACCTCTCTCCTTTCCCTGAACGTACCATATGCTATCATACCTGAAAAACCTTTGCATATAGTGTTCCATCTGTCTATAATGTCATTTTACTTTGTCATTCTACAAGATTCAGATTTATTTATTCATCTGATATGTAACTTTTTCTTTAAGTGTTTTATTGAAATATATTTCACATATCATACAATTTACTCATTTAAAGTGTACAATTCAATAGTTTTTAGTATAGCCACAGATATATGCAACCATCACTATAGTCAGCTTTAGAACATTTTTCTCACCTCAGATAGAAACACTGTACCCTTTAGCTCTCATCTCTCATTGTCCCCATTCCTCCTCCCCTGCCATAGCCCTAAGAAACTACTCATCTGTTTCCTATTTCTATAGATTTCCTTATTCTGGGCATTTCACCTAATCAAATCATATAATGTGTGGTATTTTTGTCTGGCTTCTTTCACTTAGCATAATTTTTCAAAGTTCACTCAGGTTTTAACATGCGCCAGTACTTCATTCCTTTTTATAGCCGAATAATTTTCCAATGGATACAACATTCTTTTATCCATCCCTAGGTTGATGGATATTTGGCTTGCTTCCATATTTTTGGCTATTGTGAATAATGCTGCTGTGAACTTTCACACACAAGTTTTTGTGTGGATGTGTTTCTATTTGTCATGGGTATATCCATAAGAGTGAAAATGCTGAGCCCTAAGGTGACTCTATGTTTAATCCTTTGAGTTTTGGAAAACACACTGTTTACCAAAATAGCCGCACTTCACATTCTCACCAGCAGTGTATGAGGGTTCTAATTTTGCCACGTCCTCATCAACAATTGTCATTATCTGACTTTTGATTCTAGCCCTCCTGGGGAGTATGAAATGGTATTTCATTGTGGTTTTGATTTGCATTTCCATGATGACTAATGTTGTCCAGCATCTTTTCATGTGCTTATTAGCTATTTAGATGTCTTTCTTGGAGAAACGTCTATTCAAATTAATGCCAATTGTTTAATTGGGATATTTGTCTTTTTAAAATTCAGTTTTAAGTAATCTTTATATATTCTAAATACAAGTCCTTAATCAGATATATGATTTGTAAATATTTCCTCTAGTGAGTTGTCTTTCCACCTTTCATTTGAAGCAAAAAGTTTTTAATTTCAATAAAGTCTAATTTATCTATTTTTCTTTTGGTGCTCCTGCTTTTGATGTCATATCTAAGAATTCTTTGCCAAATCCCTATGTTTTCTTCTAAGAGAAGCTCCTACCTTTAGGTTTAGGTCTTAACATTTAGGTTTGTGATCCACTGTGACTGTTTTTTTTTTTTTTTTTTTTTTTTTTTTTGAGACAGAGTTTCGCTCTTGTCACACCTCTGCCCAGCCTGGAGTACAGTGGTGTGATCTCAGCTCACTGCAACCTCTTCCTCCCTGCTTCAAGCAATTGTCCTGCCTCAGCCTCTTGGGTTGCTGGGATTACAGGTGCATGCTACCACACCCTGCTAATTTTTGCATTTTTAGTAGAGATGGGTTTCACCATGTTGGCCAGGCTAGTCTCAAAGTCCTGACCTCAGGTGATCCGCCTGCTTCAGCCTCTCGAAATGCTAGGATTAGAGGCATTAGCCACTGGACCAGACAGTCTTTTTTTTTTTTTTTTTTTTTTTGAGACTGAGTCTAGCTCTGTTGCGCAGTCTAGAGTGCAGTGGCATGATCTCGGCTCACTACCAACTCCGTCTCCCAGGTTCAAGCGATTCTCTTGCCTTAGCCTCCCAAGTAGCTACAACTACAGGTGCATGCTGCCATGCCCAGCTAATTTTTGTATTTTTAGTAGAGATGGGGTTTCACCATGTTGGCCAGGCTAGTCTCAAACTCCTGACCTCAAGTGATCCACCTGCCTTGGCCTCCCAAAGTGCTGGGATTACAAGCGTAAGCTATCACCCCTGGCTGATGTATTTTCGTGTATTGTGTAAAGTGGAGTCCAACTTCATTCTTTTCTATGTTGCTATCTACTTCTCCTATCACCATTTGTTGAAAAGACTGTTTTTGCTCCACTGAAGTCTTCATGTTCTGGTAGAAAATCAGTTGCCCATAAACATGCATTTATTTCCAGACTCTCAGTTCTATTCCATTGATCTATAGGTCTGTCCTTATGCCAGCATCACCCTGATTTGATCACTGTTGCTTTGCAGTAAGTTTTGAAATTGAGAACTGTGACGCCTCCTACTTTTTTTTTTTTTTTTGAGATTGTTTTTACTATTTTGGGCCCCTGGCAATTTCATATGAATTTTAGAATCAGTGTGTCAATTTCTACAAATAAGTAATCTGGGATTCTGATAGGGATTGCACTGAATCTACACATTAATTTGAAGATTATTGACCTCATAACAATATTGAGTCTTTTAATCCAGGAGCATGAGATATTTTTCCATTTATTTTGATCTTTAATTTCTTTCAACAATGTTTTGTAGTTTTCAGAGTATAAGTTTTGTACTGATTTTTTTAAAAAATTATTCCTCAGCATTTTATTATTTTTGATGCTGTTATAAATGAAATTATTCTCTTAATTTTATTTTCTGGTTTTATCCAACATACAATTAATGAGGACCTACCATGGACCATGAACTGTCTTAGCTGTTGGTGATACAAACTTGAATTATCTTCAGCACCTGCCCTTGAAACTTGGAGTTTTGGTAGGATCCATAACAAAGAGTCTGCCATGCATTATTAGATATTCCTTCCTCTGAGAGTCCACAGTGTTTTATAGGTTCTAGGTTATCTTAAATAAGGCATACAAAGCACTCATCCACTTTCTCATTTCTGTAATACCTTGAGTAAGTTTCTTAGTATAACTGTTTTGATACAAAGAAACCCTAAGGGTAAGCTAAGGTAACTCCATTTGTAGATGAAGAAGCAGATCATCAGAGTGCTAAGTGAACACACTAGCTATTAACAGAGTGGGGACTTCCTTACTCCTGTATCTAACATTGTTGTCACTGTCCCACAGGGTTTACAGGAATTTCTGAAAGCTTTTGGGAAGCAGTCATTACTTTCGTTGAATCACTAGGGTGCTACTGGTTAACATCAGCCTAGGCTAACAGTGTGTGAACCTACACCATAACAGCTGGAGAGTAAGTGTACTTTCAGAAAATAAACTCTCAATGGGTATTTTACATGCGGGGAAGTCATGACTCAGCAATTCCCAAGTGACCTACGTTTGAAGCCAGAATGTCCTATAGTAATGGAAAAGGAATATTTCACATAAAATGACAACCAAATGAGTCTATCAGCTTAGGCTGGTGTATGATCATGCTATAACAGATTAATAAGGCAGTTTGACAGTATTCTTTATTAGTGAAATACATCCTAATGCATAAACATGAATTCTGTCAGAAATCTTTGGAGCTTGAGTGGTCTAAAGAATGTAGATTCTATAAATGCAAGACCTCAGACTTCTTTACTAGATTTTCAGTAAATAAAATTTTAAGCTCATGCCTATTTGTTACCAACACAAGTCATACTATAATTCTAGGAAGAATATTTGGTACCCACTGAATCTGATTTTTTTGAGGATGCTGCCCATGGGATTTGCTGCCATTGCAATCCCATTTTCTTCTTCCGCATCAGATTTCTAACTCATTTGCCTCTGAAGGAGTATCTTTAACATTATAATTATATTTCAATATGTGGATTTTTAATTTTCTGAAAAGGTGTAAGGCCGTCAAAGTGGTATAATGGAACGCTCTCTAGATAGGTAGAGGAGGCCTAAGCCTGGCTCTGCCACTCCCGATCTGTAAGAACTCTGGTTTTTAGCCCCCTTAACTGTAAGATGAAGGCGCTAAACTAATGGTCTACAAATTCCTTTCAAGCTATGTGATTCAGTGATATGAAATTGGAGCCTTTGCTGTTTAAGTTTTCCACTGGTTTCTGAGATTCTCCTTCAGGATTCCCTGACTCTGAAATAAGTCAAATACAAAAATCAGGATGATTAAGTTACTCTGGACACTCTCTTTTCTTTATATAAGTTTAAACTGCACAATTCTAGCTTTTTAAAATGAAATTTGAGGGAAATCCACAGCAAGAAAGCTCTTCATTAACATGCATTGCATAAGCAGCTACAGCAGCCTACTCTTCTCCACAATTAACATATACCATAGTTTATGAACTTCATTGGTGCATGCCCCACGTATCGGGAAGCCCTCTGTGTAAAGCCCGGCGTCCCACGTTTAATGTTAAGAGTCGGTGTCATCCTAATCAGCTGCCTCTGACAGAGTAAACATGGTTCCGTCTGTGCTGTCCCTCCCTGGCTAGCTGTGGGTTTCCAGCCCACTGAGCACTTGATGCCAAGCAGTCTGTTAAGGGACAAGGAAGAGACTCTTTGGGGCTCTCTGGTATTTATCACTATTTAGGAGACTTGAGGTTCAAAGGGCCAGGATTCATAGGTATCACTGTTGTTTTAACTATTCCATCAAGTACCTGTTAAGGGATTTTCTTTTGGCTTTTTGTCTTTAGTATAAGAGGACTCTCCCATTCTGCCCAGGTATATTTAGTAACTCTATTTTTTGTGTAGCTAAATATAGTTCAAAGACCCAGCATTAGAATCAACACAGTTGGATTTTTTTTTCAAGTCAATAGGTCTTGATTTATTAACGAACCCTAAGACCAAAGGGTGATATTCTTCACATAAGGAACTCTGTTTCCAGAGAAATGAATGCAATTGCTTTTTAAGTACAGACTCTTAAAATAGTAAATTATATTTAAAATCAGTTGTTAAAAATGATTGTTTCCTGAGCTGAAATATATAAATAAAAAAATGGAAACCTAAATGTAGAAATAAGTGTGTAGACACACACTCATGACTCTATATATTAAGGAGATACGGTGGCAGAGTGAGAGTGTGTACTGGTCAAAACAAATTATGATATAAATAACCAAGGAGGGTTTTTATGAAAATGATTAGAAATTAACTGTATCTTCTGATTCTTCTATTTCTGTTACATAACTATGAAAATGTTCTTAAGTTTAATGTTACGAAATTTTCCAGTTCAGTATTTTCTGTATCTAACTTGATTAAACATGTTAATTTTTTCATAATTAGAAAAATTACTATTTTATAATGATGTGCTAATTATAAACCGGTTGGAAATTTTCTGTAAAAGTGTTTTATTTTAAAAGTGATTGGAAAGGTCATGATACTTCTTGCAGGAAGCACTTCCTGTACACATGTACAAGTATATGTATATGTTTATGTGGAATATATATATATATGTATATGTATAAGTATATGTTTCCAGCCTCATATGAAACAGTTTTTTATGAGAGTAATAACTGTAGCACTAAGGGCAGAACTCAGATGATGACGATAATAATAATAATAATAACAATTCTTTAAGAAACACATATTAAGCTAAGCTGCTTTATGCATAAAATATTCATGTATATATCAACTTATGTTTATAGAAACTTAAAATATTAGAATGTTAGGCCAACAGCAATAAAATACTTGGAAAAGGTACAAAAGGAATATCTAATGAATTTTAGTCGTCCTTGGGAATTTAGAAGAGACAACTTTTATTAATATTATTTGAAAAATAATTGATTTTGTGTTAAAAAATGCTTTTAGATTTTGTTGTTGTTGTTGTTAATGATGTAACTATTTCCTATTTGGTTTCAATGTATCTGGCCCATTTCCTACTGAAGAGAGTAAAGGAATTTTCACAGCTCTTTTGGAAATGTATATCAAAATATATTGTGGTAAAGAAATGTATCTGAGGCACTATCACCGTGGTTTGAGTGGATTGTTGGCCTCAAAGCACTGTAGAAATTGATAATTGTGGCACCTGACTGAATTTTTCCCCCATAAAGATCTGAGGGAACATGTACTTGTTTGCCATATTTAACCTGTATTACATAGAAGATGGATTGCCTTTAATCTGCACAATAAAGCTTATAATTATAGATTGTAACCCTATGCATCAGAGAAGTGATCTTACTTGAAAAATTTAAACTTTTTTCCGGAACCTGTCATGATAACATTGAAGGGATTAAATAAATAAATGTGCTGTGTTTTTTAAGAATGAAAAATTTTAATTGTAAAAAAAATTCTGAGACTTAAGCCAGTCATAGGAAAAATGCAAAACCACATTTGAGAGGTAAAGAACAATTTCTAGTAGTCACTATAATAACTTTTATCAGGTAAAGAGCATAGAAAAAAATGTAAATATATTTTTATTGTCCACTTTATGTATAATTATTATTTTTTGTGCCAATAATTCTATTTTGCTATTCTTAGTAACAAGCAAACAACATAAATTTTAAGTGAAGATCCATAAAAATTCTATACTTACTGAGATCTGTAAAATATCAGTTTTGCTTACTGGAGGGGTTTAATGCTGTTTAATATACTTTTGTCTTTACAATTAAATTAGATTTTTTTTTTAGAGGAGAAAAACTCATAAAGGAAACAGCCTTGCAGATGTAATATGTTCTAACATATTTAAATAATTAGACTTCTGTCTCATTGAAGTGTATGTGCTCTAGGTTGGATAGTGATAAAAGCATGAATATTAGTATGATTAGGAAATTACATCATGTCACAGCATAATTGATTGATTGATAGCTGAATGAAAACTAACCATAAAGCATGTGAAAATAAATGTATGTGCTGCAGTTACTCAGGCAGAATTTTTGCATCTACCCAGTTACAAGATTAGTAACTGAAATGTTCATCTTCCAAACAAA
Organism: Macaca nemestrina; assembly: GCF_043159975.1. Classification (NCBI taxonomy): domain Eukaryota; kingdom Metazoa; phylum Chordata; class Mammalia; order Primates; family Cercopithecidae; genus Macaca; species Macaca nemestrina. The sequence continues at coordinate 61,515,522 of NC_092135.1, read as the reverse complement.
TGGAATTGAGATTTCTTCCTTTTGCTTGTGCCTGTGTATGCTTTCATTCTAATACTGGCAAGGGAAAGAATAAGAGGATTTGAAGTGCTTAGTGCTCAGTTCAGTATTTAATTGTTCTTCAAGACTTGTCAGATGGGCACCACATTACTAATTGACTCTGTGAGCAATTAGTGTTTTGGAATTTACCTTTCTGAGCTTCAAGTTTTCAATGTAAAGCCCCACTAAACCTAAGAGTTAATACTCTCTTACTTGTCCCTGGAGAATTGCATTTCCAAAACATTTAAATTACCATTAATTTTTAAAAAGCATTTTGCCTTTTTTCTGCTTGTGTTTTTACTTTCTCATTCTCTGTCTTGATCTTTTAAAGATTCCTGCTCACACAAGTCTTTGGCGACTCTCACACTAGCGTAGAAGGGCTGGAGAAGCAAGACCACTGCAGGATTCCGTTTCAAAGCTGAACCAATATTCACCATTGACATATCCATTCATCTGTGCAGGGTCATTGGAAATCCTCTCTCTCTAGTTTTTCCTTCCCTTCAGGGAGCAATGCTTAAAAGAGCAAACCCCTGGTGTGAAGAGATAGGAGAATTCTCAGCACAGCCAATGGTGCCAGGAATCGAATTAAAGTTGTCCATTTGCAGATGACTGTCTATTGGAGATCCCCACACACAGAGGCACCGTGCTTTCTGCTGTTGCTTTGTTTACTTGAGATTCTGTCAGTGGCACTTCAATTTTATATTTTTATGGCAAAAGTCACATCATGCCTAAAATATGTCAGAAGACCAAAAACACTAGGGTACATATTGGTCTGTAGAGTTACTTTACATAGCATTTTATTCTATTTCCAAGGCTTGCTCAAGGAAAAATAAAAATTTTAAAGCCTTACGTGCATGTGCAAGAAAGGATTGTGCTTCACATTCTAATAGCAAAAAAAAAAAAAAAAAAAAAAAAAGTTAAATAATTACTGAATTCACTCCTCTTTTTTGAGAAGTCTAAAACTTGTCATTTATTCTGCAATTGTTGACGTTCCCAGATCTATTTTGGCATAAATCACATTTTGATATGACTGAACCTACAATTTTGTCTATCTTCACATGCATTATCTCTTCTAAGTGAGAGACACTAAGAAGACATGAGTTGCCATTAAATCTTGGATGCCAGAAGTCAGCACTGAGTATGTTTTCTCCAGTTTGAGTTCCTTTGCTAGCATAGGAGATGCCGCCATGGTTTAATTTATTAGGCAAAGTAAAAAACTATTGTAATTAGATTTGTGGGAAAAAAAATGTTTAAACCGCCAGAAGAACATAAACTCTTTAGGAGATGAATATTTAGAATGCATGGTCTCCTTTCAAGTTCCAGAGAACTCAGGTATGTTATAACAATTGCGAGTTTTGACTTTGTAATTAGATTGCTACTGTTGTTTGCATTTCTTCTTTCACTTTAATTTTTCTCTGCTTTATTTGCAAATAGTGAATAGTCCCTCAATAAACATTTATTGACAGAATGAATAAATGATGCGCAGTGTTCCGTTTTTTGTTTGTTCGTTTGAGACGCTGTCTCACTCTGCCGCCCAGGCTGGAGTGCAGTGGTGTGATCTTGGCTCACTGCAACCTCTACCTCCCAGGTTCAAGCAATTCTTGTGCCTAAGCCTTCCGATTAACTGGGACTACAGGTGCCTGCCACCACTCCTGGCTAATTTTTTGTATTTTCCGTAGAGACGGGGTTTTACCATGTTTACCAAGCTGGTAGTGAAAGTGTTTCTTTTTTATTTATAATTAAGAGTGTTTTATTTTTCTTAATTTCTTATTTTATTTATATATTTATATATAAACAGACATATGCTTTACTTGGTAAATTCCGTTTAATATTACAGTCAGTTTTCCTCTGGATTCAAGTCTTACATACATCACTAATGTTGTGTTTGGGAAAATGGAGGGGCTATATTTACCATCAATTTCTATTACCCATTCAAATACTTACTGAAAGCAAGCTATTGTGCAGTTGCTCATCCATACCATCTTCATTATAATATCACCATTAGAGCTGGGAGAAGTGGTTCACGCCTGTAATCCCAGGACTTTGGGAGGCTGAGGCAGGCAGATCACGTGAGGTCAGGAGTTCGAGACCATTCTGACCAACATGGAGAAACCCCATCTCTACTAAAAATGCAAGATTAACTGGGTGTAGTGGCACATGTCTGTAATTCCAGCTACTCGGGAGGCTGAGGCAGGAGAATCACTTGAACCCAGGAGACGGAGGTTTTGGTGAGCCAAGATCGCCCCATTGCACTCTAGCCTGAGTAACAAGAGGGAAACTCTGTCTCAAAAAAAACAAACAAACAAAAGAAATCACCATTGGAAAGAAGGGGTATGCAGTTTTAAAAGAGAGGCAGTGTTGTAGCAAACAGTTTAATCTAACTAAGTGAACTTACACAAAAGAGAAAATCTACAGTAACAGTCAAGCTTGTAAAAAGAGCAAGCTATATTTTAAAGCAACCCAGAACTGATCCTACTATATCAACAACAATGAAGAATCTATGTCATCATTGTAAGAGCATACTACACTACTGATTTTGGAAGTACCTACTACTCTCTTTAGATTTCTTGAAAAACACTTTATAGCTTGGCTCTTCTCAAAAATGGTAAAACAAAAGTAAACTATATTTAGCACTATCTATCTGTATCTTTCTTTGTACATATCTATCCTTTTTTCTCCAAGTCATGTTAAAGATCAGTTTCCTCTGATGCAATTAAGCCATTCTTTTCATTTTCTTTAGTGATCTAGACTTTTCTCAAAAATGTCATATCTGGTTGTCCTCAATATAAAATAACCCATCAAAGTTACCATGGTGCAACCTTACTTAAATATCAGTCTGTGCCCTCTAACCATTAGATATCAAATGTCAATTAGACCAGTCATGGTATAAGCTCTGTTAATAGAGTTTTAAAAATAGGATGCAAATGATGTGATTGAATCTATAACAAATTTTAAATCCTACTTGCAATGTTTGTTTCTGACATGTGGTTACCCATATAAGGTTTTTATTTTATTTTATTTTATTTTTGAAACAGGATATCACTCCATCACCCAGGCAGGAATGCAGTAGTGCAATCACAGCTCCCTGCAGCCTCAACCTCCTGAGCTCAAGCAATCCTCTCACTTCAGCCTCTTAAATAAATGAGACCACAGGCATGTGCCACCATACCTGGCTAATTTTTAAAATGTTGTTGTAGAGATGAGGTCTCACAGTGTTGCCCAGTCTGGTCTCCAGCTCCTAGGTTCAAGTAATCCTCCTGCCTTGGCCTTCCAAAGTGCTGGAATTATAGGTGTGAGCCACTACACCCAGCCCATAGAAGACGTTTAAACATAATATTTAAATATGCAGCTTAAATATGTGGTAGTGATTTTATTACATGAGAGTCTTATTCAGTAGCATTTCTAATATATTCTAATGAAGTCTTGTTTATTATTTTGTGAGGGCTACATCAATTAATATTATAATTATCAAGTACACTTGAAATTAACATAGTAGATATTGATAGCAAATATCAATCATTCTGATTTTGTAAACAGCAACAAGTATTATTTAGATAAATAGTGACTTTTCTATGTTTGAGGAAAATTTAGTAGGGCGGGTTGTTTGTCATAAGATTTTTAAAAATTATTTTCTTTCTTGTTTATTGAGCACATACTCTATGTAAAATACAGTTCAAGGTGCTGGGAAATTAAAATGAAAAAGACAGTCAGCCTAGTGAAAGACACTAACACATAAACAGTTTTCAAACAACAGAGTAAGTGCCAAATTTGGCTGAGGAATTCTTAACTACGGATTTATTATAGGAGAGTTATAACACTCCTCTTAAGTTCCAAAAATATTCTAATGCGTGTATATGTGTAACTATTCACCAGTCTAATAAACGAATGCTGTGCTATCGAGGATTCATATTTACTTATCACAGATAATTTTGTGGAAAAATGTGCCCTATAGCATCATGATTACAAGTTCATAGATTTTGGTAGACACACATACATACACAAAAATGCTAGCTACAAAGAACAGAGGAAAAAGATAAGCGACCTCAGGGACCTCATGGTATAATGAGAGAGCCCAATGTTGCAGTTTGGCTGTGGTGTAGCTGGCTCAGGAATAAAAGATGGTGTGGAGTGAGGAAGGGTATTAAAAGCAAAGGGTTCAGCATATACAAAGATAGAAGCTATGAGAAAGTCTAAGTTACTCCTATAAAGTGAGTAGTATGTGAAATATACTCTCAATTTATGAAATAGAAATGCATACAGAAATTAAAATAAAGTAGTCAAGGGAAAATGAAGACGTGGCATGGAAAATGACTTTAATAGAAGTCATCACTATAGAATAGTAGATAATGGTCACTTTATTTATGTTTCTGTATGTTCCATATTTTAATACAATATGCTGGTATTTTAAAACCTGGGAAACTGGTTTTTATGTTTTCTTTTTTTAAAGTAAGCCAAACGTGCGCACGCGCGCGCACACACACACACACACACACACACACACACACACATACAGAAAAGAATTGGAGTGAAAAACATGAAAATCTGAGAGGCTGTGCTGAAAAGGGATGAAGCTGACCAAAAGCGTTGGCAAAAAAATGAAGAAGAGGGATTTGATTTTAGTGTTTAAGAGATAAATTGAGACTTTCTCATCGACTGAATGTACAGTAAAAAGGGAAAAGTTAGAATGCCTGGGTAGTTGGTGAGTTCACTTTGTACATGTTCAGTTTGTGCCCGTCAGGTAGGCAATTGAATAGACAGATTCATTGAATAGATAGGTTCTGGAGCTCTAGAGTGAGATCTGAACCAGAGGTTGAGACGTAGGAGTCATAAACAAGAACCACAGCCATACGTGAGGTCTCTAGAAACGGTATATGAGGTCAGAAGAAATTTAACGGTTTAAATTTGCATTTAAAATTTTCTATCCCCGAAGGTCAGTACAATACCAAAGCTAGTTCTGTTCAGTCTGGGACTCTGTCAATGCTAGTTAGAAAGACAAGGCTTCTGTGAATTGGAAAGAAACCTGGAAAACCTCTAGGCAGCGATATCCCTGAAACAGGTTTGTGGAGGAAGCTCTAAGTGCTTGAGCTGGAAGAGCAGCAGTTAGCAAGACTGCCTGGTTTAGAATCCTGGCTCCTACACATATTAACTCTGTGACTTGGATTAAGTAACTGAGTTACTTAATCTCTTACTACTTTAGTTTCTTTATTTGAAAGATGGAAATAATACAGGACGTTGAGGAATAAAAAATTATAAATATATAAAGCACTTAGAGCATTTCCTGGCCCATAGAAAGTGCAACAAGTGTTAGCTATTTTTATTATTCCCCTTATACACATCTAACTATAGAGAACTTAATACTTTTAAAATACTTTATTACTTTTTAAATACCTTAAATAATATTTTTTATTTTTATACTTTTTTTGAGATGGAGTTTTGCTCTTGTTGCCCAGGCTGGAGTGTAATGGCACAACCTTAGCTCACTGCAATCTCTGCCTCCCGAGTTCAAGCGATTCTTCTGCCTTAGCCTCCCAAGTAGCTGGGATTACAGGCATGCACCACTATGCCCAGCTAAGTTCTGTACTTTTAGTATTTTTAGTAGAGACAGGGTTTCACTATGTTGATCAGACTGGTCTTGAACTCCTGACCTCAGGTGATCCACCCACCTCGGCCTCCCAAAGTGCTGGGATTACAGGTGTGAGTCACTGCGCCCAGCCTACCTTAAATTTTTAGACGTATGCGTGTGTTAGAGTCTGCATGATACATATCACACCTAGTTTTTGTGGATATTGTTATCCCTTGAGATATAGGTGCGAACAAAATTAAGTACTTGCCCTGTTCTAATGGTATGGATTCCTGGTCTCAAAGAGATTAGTCTAGTAGGGGATACATTTGAAGTAGGAAAATAAAATGCAGTGTAATAATACATAAAAACCAAGTGCAGTATAACTACAAAGTGATATGGAAAATAGTGGAAAGGGAGGGAAGGGACCAAAGTCTCAGCTTCCTAGAAGAAAGGGGAGAGGACAAGGGGAGGGGTAAAGAGGAGAGAAGTGGGAGGGGAGCTGGAGGAGAACTCTCAAGCTAAGAGTATAGGGTATTTTAACCTAAAATAGCTTATCTTAGGGAATCAAGTATCTTACTACCCAAACAAGGATAGTTTAGCATTCTAATTTCTAAATAAGATTTAAATGGATGATAAACCTGGAGAACAAAGTTCGCATCATCCGTCAACACGACATTAAATGTTTTTAATTCTCAAGCCCTCCCTTTCTTTGTGCAAATACATGCTTACGTTATATATGGCATGATATAGTTGGCATAGATACGAAAATATTTAGAGTACTAAATTCATAATAGTCTTAAGAATTAGCTAATAAAACGTTTTGGGATCTTTTGATACAACAATGAAACCAGCAGGAATTCAGATGTTGTAAAATGAGTATGAAACGCACATGCATCCTTTTCCTAACTTGAGCTCTGCTTCCCACATAGTTGCCCTCCTAGACGAACTCTCCTGCCATTAAGAGCTCAACTAGTAAACTCAAAGGAAACAAATAAGACCCAAAGCTATACCATAGGCGGAATTCTCAGTCACTTAATCATTTATTTTGTTATGAAATAGGAAGATTATAATAGGATAGCAATGTATTTGTGTTTAGGGCTGAGAGGAGTATGATGAAGATTAAACTTGTCATAAATGCATTTTCTAATTTTTAATAGTTCTAAATGAAATGGGATTTTTTTAATTGAGGGAGAGATAATAAAAAGTTTCTTCAGGCAGTAGTCATTTCTTTCCATATAGATTTATGTATTTATCCAAAAGCCATGTCTTCCTGAAAATTGAAAGTCTTATTAAATATTTTAGTAATGACTGACAATCATCATTCCCTCCCAGCCCTTTTTTTTAGTACAAATCCTTGCTAAATCTGGGAATGCAGTTGTCAGTTAGGCCTATGTTTCAAGGGTGGCTCTTTCTTGTCATATATAGCAATAGAAAGGTTATCTACTGTGGCTTGCCGGTGGTGATTTTCTCATGGTGGCGATGAGTTTGCCTTGATCTTTCCACATTGTCTTTCACCTTGACCCTCCTTTTGGCCAGGGTTTGCTCCTGCCTGGGGTTGGGGCTCGGTCAATACATCATGGAATGGGACATGAACATAGGTCTACTGACTGGCTCATAGGAAGATAGAAGTACTAACTGACTCCTAAACACGTCTTCAGAAAAGCAAAAGGAGATCCAGAAAACAAGTGAATTCTACGTGCCCTTTAGCTCCTTCCTACCCATCTCAAAGAAAGAAATGCCTCTTTCTGCTGGGTGCAGTGGCTCATGCCTGAAATCCTAGCACTTCGGGAGGCCGAGGTGGGAGGATTGCTTGTGCCCAGGAGATTGAGACCAACCTGGGCAATATCTTGACACCTCGTCTCTACAAAAAATTAAAAAATTAGCTAGGCATGGGTGGCATCTGCCTGTATTCCTGGCTACTTGGGAGGCTGAGGTGAGAGGATTGCCTGAGACCAGGAGGTTGAGGTTGCAGTGAGCCAAGATTATACCACTGCACTGGAGTGGATGATAGAGCAAGACCCTGTCTCAAAAAAAAAAAAAAAAAAAAAAAAGGAAGTGCCCCTCTCTTCCCCCCATGTTTGTCTGAAACATACATCATACATCCTCTTGATGCCATCTCTTTATTTTTTCTTGAGGAATCTGTTCCATCAATTCTCACCCATGCCTCATTCATACAATATTGTGTCTTTTATTTATCCCTTTGCACTATTTCTTTCCCCTCAGCCTAGAGCAAGGATTGGTAGACTTCCTGTCAAGGGATAAATAGTAAATATTTCTAGATATGTGGGCCATATGGTCTCTGCCACAACTATTCATCTCTACTTGTAGCTAGAAAGCAACCATAGATAATACATAAACAAATGGGTGTGGCTGTGTTCCAATACAACTTTATTTACAGAAGATACCACACTGGATTTGGCCTGCTAGATTTGACATAGTTTACTGACCCTTTGTCTAGGATAACGATCAGATTTTCTCCATATCCTTTAAAAAAATCCCCTGCCACATCTTTGCTCCTTAACCTACGGCCCATCTTTCTTAAGATGGTTATCAATGAGGAAAATCCTCTCATGCTCGCCATCTCACTTTCTCACAACCCATTTCCTGCATCACCAACTCACCATGGCGTCTGATCCCACCTTGCATTGAGACTGCTCTCCCACAAATCACCTCAAGCCTGTTAGTTGCCTGTTTTCTTTCCTAATCATACTTGACTTCTCTGATGTATGTGCTACAATTAAACACTCTGTCTGAAAATCCTCACTTGTCTTTTGCAACAGCATGTTCTCTACTTTATTTTTTCTCTTTGTATTCTGTAAATGCCTTTCCAGTCCTCATTTCCTACTCCTTAAAATTTGTATAACCCAAGAGTTTTATTCTTATTCTACACACTTTCTCTCTACTCTGTCTTCCATTACCATAGTTTCAATGGATTCCCATATGCTTAAGACTCCCAAACCTCCTTGTAAAGCTTGGACTTCTCTTCCATCTTTCCAGCAGCCAACCCATTGCTTGTACAAGCTAAAACCCTTCCAGTAGTTCTCCAAGGAGAGACAAATTGTAGCAATTTGGGTGCACATGATCCAGTTTGCAACTTTAGCTCTGGGCTAGGCTTAAGAAAGTTCCTTAGATTTGGGGAAGCTGTTTCATCATATATAAAGGGTAATAAAAATCCCTCTCTGGCATTTTGAGGATTAAATGCAGTATCCACCACAATCTCTTTATTAGCCAATGGACAGATATCTCACAAATATTTTTTATTTTTCCAATGATTTCCTTTAAATGCCCCCTTTCCTTTCCTTCATTCCTCCAAATAGAATTGGTTATCTCATCCTTTTGACTCCGCCTCTGAAATCTTTTGTGAATTTTTTTCCTTCCTCTTGCTTAAGTTTAGACCCTGCTTATTTTTCCCCTTGAATTTGTCCTATGTATTTTTATTATTGATACATTGCTTAAGAACAAATCAGAGCAGCACCTTATGTTGACAGTAAGAGGAAGTCCAAACATTCAAGTCCCTTTGCAATCTGAATTCAAGCTTCATATGTACCTCTATCTGGTCCCCCCATGCATAGACATATACTTCTGACCTATCTTCTAACAATCTCAAACTACTCTGTTTCCAGAACCTGTCATGCATACTTGGCTTCATCGTGCTTTTGACCAACTTTTATCAAAGGCAGGAAACTTCCTCTCTCTCTATTCTAAATGGTGAAATTCTATTCAGTGTCCAAGATATACCTCAACTATTAGCTCCTCTGTATAGCCACCTCTCTCTATTAGACTTGGAACTGGTTTTTTTGTTTTGTTTTGGTTTGGTTTGGTTTTTTTTTTTTTTTTTTTTTTTTTTTTTTTTGCTAAATTTCCCCTAAAGATAGATTGCAAACTCCACCAGAGCCAGACTGTATATTCCCTAGTACTTTGGGCAAGATTCTCATGTAATAGTATGCACTTGGATTTATTAGACCATGATTGCCATTTGTCATTTTTTAAACTGTGTAGCCAACTGATCCTATTTGTTTCTTCTAGTGATAGTAAAAGCTATCAAGATTCAGAGAGTCGAGGGCGGGGTTTTTGTATTCTAATTTTGAGACTTATGATATATTTTCTCTGTAACCTATATTCTCATAATTGATAAACTACTTGAAAGCAGGGAAGAGAAGAAGGGAACTCACTGGCCCACATGCTAAAGCCAAAGGTGAGCGACGGGGGATAGTAAGCCTTACACTTAAAGCCTTAAAAGATCTAGTAAAAGAAGTTGAATGCTCAGGTTTCATTTTGGCTCGTCTGCTGCTTGTTTGTTTGTTTCATGGAAATATATGGAAGGATGTTTGCTTAATCTTTTTTAGTTCAGGAACATGGCAAGTGATGAAACTGAGTAAGGGGTAAGAATGGTAAGGCTGATACTTGGTATTGTATGTCCTTGACAGTGTTAAGGATTAATAAGCTCTAATTCATTTTGAGAAGAAACTTGAGTGTATTACTTCTCTGTGTCTTTTGGCAGATGTCTGCATGTTAGGTCCAAAAGCTCAAGTATAAAACCCACTTCGTCCAAAAGTCTTACTGGATTAACATGCTCCCCATTACCATTACCATTTTATTATGCCCAATTGACCCATCCCTTGACTTACATGATCATGTGTATTTATGAGTTGTTTGTTCTCTGCACTAGAATCTGTTTCATGCATATATCCATCCTCCCTAGCTTGTCTCTCAAGTTAGAAATTAAAACTGCAAATTAAGTTGTAAATTCTGCCAACTATCTATATAATCCATGGTTAGATCCTGATGAAATAGCTGTTAAGTAGGTGTTACTAGAAAGGGGTTCTGATCCAGACCCCAAGATAGGGTTCTTGGATGTCACGAAAGAAAGAATTCTGGGCAAGTCCATAGAATAAAGTGGAAGCAAGTTTATTAAGAAAGCAAAGGAATAAAAGAATGCCTACTCCATAGGCAGAGTGGGAGTACAAGCTGTTCAGCTGAGTATACTTATAGTTATTTCTTGATCATATGCTAAACAAGGGGTGTAATATTTATGAGTTTTCTGGGAAAGAGTGTACAATTTCTGGAACTGAGAGTTCCTCCCCTTTTTAGACCATATAGGGTAATTTCCTGACTTTGGCAAGGCATTTGTAAACTGCTGTGGCACTGGTGGGAGTGTCTCTTAGCATTCTAATGTATTATAATTAGTGTATAATGAGCAGTGAGGACGAGCAGAGGTCACTTTTGTCACTATCTTGGTTTTAGTGGGATTTGGCTGGCTTCTTTACCTCAACCTGTTTTATCAGCCAGGTCTTTATGACCTGTATCTTGTGCTGACCTCCTATCTCATCTTGTGACTAAGAATGCCTAACCTGCTGGGAATGCAGCCCAGTAGGCCTCAGCCTTACTTCACCCAATCCTTATTCAAGATGAAGTTGCTCTGGTTCAGACACTTCTCACATAGACACTCAATTTCTAACTAAAATTCATAACTAAAACTAAATTTATCATATGGAAAGTTATTTTTTAAATCCACCAAAATGATTTTATGTTGTTATTATTATTATTATTTAACATCTTGTGGTCTCTTGTCTTTTGTAATAAAAGCAAACATACTAAGCATACATTCTCTTTTATAAAACGTTCATACCTGACATGATTCATGAAGTAATTTAAGGTTGTAAGAAGTCACAAGGCATTGAAGTGAACCCTCTTAGTTTTTTGTTTATTTGTTTTTTAATAGTCTAGCTGTGTGTAACTTAAAGATGCAGCATATAGGTTTTATAGTAGTTTTATCTGCTTTTTTTTTCTTTTGTCATTCTTAATACAGATTTATTCAAGACTTAAAGAAACAGGAAGACATTTTGATCTGAAAGCTATACCAATTCACAAGGGAATGAGTTTGGTTTCTTCTCTACTTTGTAATTCAAAGAAGTGCATTCCAAAAAATCAGATGAAACAAGTCATTAATTTGACAGTCTTGGTTCTCATGGCCATATTGATTCAGAAAGCTGAAAACAGTTATGGAGGCTTATTGGCTTCAATTAGGAGTCATGAAGCTTGCCAGGTTAGAAGAAAGAAAGGTTGCATTGGGAGAGGAATCATTCAGTAACAGAATCCTTCCTAACATTTCATCATGAATGGGTATAAATTCTTGGTCTCTTGTTATTTTTTGTACTTTTGCATTTATTGATTCTCTTTATGGATTCATTTCAGAATGTCCAGAATCTCATTTCAAAACTGATTGTGTCATCTTTTGGGTTGCTTTTAGTAAGCAAAAGATATTTATGTTACCACGTGAGAGGTTGCATTTCATTACTACAAGCTGAAGAGGTTCGGATAAGACTTACTTAGTTGTCCTCCAAAATGATAAAAATGTTCAATTTCTTCTGTGTAATCATTATATGTATATAAGGATATCCCTCAAGATATATTCTATTAATGGAATAATCAACATACTTTCTATAGATAATATACTTATTTTAGCACATGCATCATCTTGCATAGAAAAACTCTTGTCCTCAGAGGTATATAACAGTGGGTTTTTTTTTTTCTATCTTATCAATAAGAAGCCTAGCTAACTCTCATGACCACCCTTAGTGCATATAAATAATATATAACCACAATAATGTCCTTTAATGTTAAGAGCTTAGTAAATAGTGCTGCAAAAAAGGAAGAATCAGGGAGGGAAATGGTATTCACCTTTTTAACAACAATATCTAATAAAGCAATATAATGTTATTTATATCTGCTATTATGAAAAATTGACATTTCTTCAGATGTTCCTTTCAGAATGTCAATTTTTTAATGTTTTAGCCTAGTGATAGAAATGCCATTTTCCCTCTTAATGATAAGAATATATTTATATCTGGGATACATTTTCATGTATAATCCAATGACTGGAAGACTTTTTTCTGAAGCATAGGAATACTGATAAAGAAAGACTTGATAGCTAATATCAATTATCAGTCATAAAATTCTTGGTTACCATTTGTTAACAAGTCCTCAGTTGAAAAACCTCTTGACTAAGTTGGCACTAGCCTAAAATTTGCTGTACAATGAATATAACCCAGCTCTAATAGAAGATAACTGTATTTCCAAGTATATTTAAAATAGAAAAAAGAGATTATTGCAATAAATCTAACATCACAGCAACCAATTCATGGAGCTTAATTATGACACTACTAAATGTGAAAATCTATTCAGCGCTAGGAACACTTTTCACATTACATTCACGCTAAAGATTGGCTGTTAAGAGCTCATTACTGGTATTTTTCTAAAGAGTGGTTTATTAAACACAGTTACCTAATAAGCATCTTTGGTGGTGCAAATTGCTGAAAACAGTAATGAGTCTGATTAGACTTCATTTCAATTACGACAGCTTGTCTACGGAAAAAAATAGATTATATATACATATATATGTATATGTAATCTTTCCTTGATGCTTTGGAATCCAGCTACAAGACACTGCAGAGTTTAAAACAGAAAAAGCCACCTCTGTATTTCCTTTCCACAGCTCACTAATGAAGAGAGAATTGTCCAAGTCATCATCCAATTTACACACTGGAAAACTGGATGGACAAAGTGGAGTCACAATCATGTTTGCTTAAAAACAGCAAAGGCTGCCTTGACTAATATGTCTAAATAAGGTCACCTTTTGTGTCTCTCTGTTTTTGTTTTTTTTTTCTTCCTCTTCTTCTTAGGAATATAAAGCTATAAATGAGGTAGAGGCTTAAAGATGATTCATTCCTATTTGGTTTGTGGAGGTTATTCTCCAGATTAATAGGCTCACCTTTCAATTATGTTTTATCCATGGATCTTCTACTTAAAATCATAAACAGTACAGGGAGCTATTGCACCATGCATGCTAATTATCAGACCAATTTTTAAAATACATATATTGGGTGAGAAAAAATGAAAAAAACAAAGCTTTATGAATGTGCACTAATATTTCAGAAAGCATAAGGGAATGTTCATTAGGTGCCAAACTTGATTTTGATATTTTTTAAAAGTGTGTTATTTAGCTGTATTTAACAAGTAACTTCATATCAAATCATGCCTGAATATTAGTACTCAAATAGAAAAAAAAAAAAAAAAAAACCTGTTAATGTAAAAAGCCTTTAAGTGATTAAGCTGTCATTGCTGTCATTGGGTACTCCAGTAACATTTTAATGCTTCTGGAAGCTATGGACAGGGATGCAATACACTATTTTATGCTATATTTTTGAATAGATTTTTTTAGAGCATAGTATGATTTGACATTGAACTGGATAAAATAATTTCTAAAGTAAAATATGAAAACAGTGGCTGGGTGTAGAAGCACTAAATAAACAGAAGTCACAATACAACATCCTCACCAGAAAAATCTTTACAAGTTAGCTAAGTGATCATATAATGGCCAGAAGATTGAAAGTAAACTATAAACAAAATTACAGTACTCTTAGTAGGCATTCTGGTGCTTTTAAAAACATTTGCTTAAAAGGATACTGGTTCTAAGTATGTCAGTTCAAAAATTAGGAATTTACTTTTAGACCTATGATTCACCATTAATTGTATTAATTGTCTATTCTATTTTAAAAGGAGAAAAGTATTGCATAGAAAACACAAACATGGGCCGGGCGCGGTGGCTCAAGCCTGTAATCCCAGCACTTTGGGAGGCCCAGGCGGGCGGATCACAAGGTCAGGAGATCGAGACCACAGTGAAACCCCGTCTCTACTAAAAATACAAAAAATTAGCCGGGCGCGGTGGCGGGCGCCTGTAGTCCCAGCTACTCAGGAGGCTGAGGCAGGAGAATGGCGGGAACCCGGGAGGCGGAGCTTGCAGTGAGCCGAGATCGCGCCACTGCACTCCAGCCTGGGCAACAGCGTGAGACTCCGTCTCAAAAAAAAAAAAAAACAAAAAAAACAAAACGAAAACACAAACATGATTCTATAGTAATAATAGGGGTGCTTTCCCATCTAACTCAATTATGTATTTTAATTAATTATTTGCTTTTCATGTAAACCTAGACCTTACCAAAAATGGGTATTCAATTAAGGAAATCAGGATTCATCATACATTTTGAAATCACCAATAAGATATGGAGTTTTATAAGTACGCAATTTTTTTAAGGTTTTTGACTTGGTTTAAGCCACAAATAATAAATATATAGCCAAAGAAAACCTTAAATGATGCTTAGTTTTGATAAAAAAAAATATGTGCATAAGTTAGTTAAATAATTTAGAATGTTCTTTGGTTTCTTGGATTATCAGTAATAAAGCTAGTAAGGCATAGATCATTTTTAGGATAAAAACGGTTTTTAAAAATCTTGCTTCTCTCTGTCATTCTTTCCCTTATATTCTCTGTAGCCTTTCCACACCTGCAGTCATAAGCTTACATACGCACATACTGGCACCCAGATTTGAATTTTTGTGTAGCCTACCTGTATTATTTCATGGTTCTAGACAGAGTTGGGTTTTCATGTTGCTTAGGGAAGTTATGTGCTATGAAGAGGCACATGATTTAAAGAGGTAGCAGGGAGAATTTGACTTACTCTTTTAATATAAACAACTAAAACTGGCACACTTAAAATGATATTTCTTTTAAATTATCTGGTAGTTTAAAAATGTGGCTGAGCTGGGTGTGGTGGCTAATGCCTGTAATCCCAGTACTTTGGGAGGCCAAGATGGGTGGATCGCTTGAGTCCAACAATTTGAGACCAGCCTGGGTAATATGGTGAAACCCTGTCTCTACCAAAAAAAAATACAATAATTAACTGGACATGGTAGCATGGACCTGTAGTCCCAGCTACTCTGAAGGCTGAGGCTGGAGGATCACTTGAGCCCGGGAGGTAGAGTTTGTAGTGAGCAAAGATCGTGCCACCATGCTCCAGCCTGGGTGATGGAGTGAGACCCTGTCTCAAATAATAATAATAATAACAACAACAACTACATAAATAAATAATTAAAATGTGGCTGAAAAAATCTCCCTGTCTTCTAAAATTATTAGCAAACACTGCTACTTATCCATTACTAAAGAGGCCAATAAAATAGTCATAATCATCAATAAGAAGTATAAAATTTTACAATAGTATAGACCATCTGGAAAAAACAACATCTTTATGCCTTTAACTCCACTGAAAACAATATTGAGAGCACTTTTATTATTATTAATTTTTTGAGACAGAGTCTTACTGTGTCACCCAGGCTGGAGTGCAGTGACATGATCTCAACTCACTGCAGCCTCCGTCTCCCCAGTTCAAGCTATTCTTGTGCCTCAGCCTCCCCAGTAGCATTGCAGGCATTAACCATCATGCCCCGCTAATTTTTGTGAAGAGCAACTTTAATTTTAGTCGCTATATTAGAGACAAAGTAAGCCATGTTTATTTACAACAGAAGAGAATTGGATTGGAATTAATTGGAGAACCATGAGAAGAGGAATCTGTATGGTTTTCATGTGATTAATACACACAGGACTGGATCAGCCATTTATTCAATTCAGCCAAAGCCTAAATTTTTTTTTATCATAATGGCATT
This sequence comes from Macaca nemestrina, assembly GCF_043159975.1. Lineage (NCBI taxonomy): Eukaryota > Metazoa > Chordata > Mammalia > Primates > Cercopithecidae > Macaca > Macaca nemestrina. The sequence continues at coordinate 61,499,429 of NC_092135.1, read as the reverse complement.
TTCCATCATAATAGTAGATGAAATTTTGCAGAGATGGGATCTCAAGAAACAATTTCTTTACTTGTAGTCCCTCCCACTGTTTCCCATGGATTAGGTTATTGGCTACCCTCTCCAGGAAAGGAAATGCCACTTCCTTTGAAGATGCTGTTATCCTCTCCTGTTTCTGCTCATTATGCAGCCTTCTTTGTTTTTACAAATGGAAGAGCCAACTGCGCTAATGACTGGACTGTCGTTCACACTGCACCTTAACAATGTTCAGTCTATCTGGAAATCAGAGGATCCCGATTATAGGTGGTTCTCAGGTCTATTTCACCAGACTCTAGAAGGGGGCAGGGTGGTGAAAATGAAGAGATGAGGAAACTACTGTTGTTGCTAAGAGCTCTTCACTTTTAATCCTGGGCTGTGTTGGTTGTATTCTAAAGCAGTTTATCTTCTTACAACATCTTATTTGGAAAAAAAAAACAACAACACATAACCCACCAAAACTCATTTCATATGTAGCTTTTCCCACTACCTTCAGATCAAAGTTATTTTCTTCAGGCTGGACTAAATTATACACAGGTCCCAGGAGTGAAGGACACTGAATTAATGCACTATGTCACCCAGCCCTGACTGTAGATTTTTTTTTTCAAAGTCCAAGACATTATTTTGCTATTGCATTAAAAATTAATACACGAATTGCCAAAAAGAGAAAAATGCATAAATAACCTAAACAAATTTTGTCTGGGCTTTGCATACTTTAGAGTTACCTAAAGCAAAGAGTTTTTAAGGAGAATGGTTGAACAGTTTTATCCTTAACATGTGAATAACACTCTTACTCTTTTGTCTAATTATATGAGAAAACACTCAATCTTAAATAAGCAGAGATATATCTATTTTGTCTTACGTAAACTGTCTTTTTAGAGTGTGGTTCCAGAGGAACAGAGAGAAGTAGATGAATGCAAATTCCATTTTAAGCAAGGTTATGGGGTTTGGAAGATTTCTTAGTTTGTTTATTGACCTTTTTCAGCTTGGCGTATTGGGCAAAACATGAATAGAGTTCAGTTTAAATATAACTACATTGGGCTTTGCATTTAGATAGTTGAAATAGAACACACACACACACACACACACACAAATATTTACACAGAGTTGTATGTGCACATAGTGATTAGTATACCATTTTAAGATTATGATTGATGCAATATACCAGCCGTGTCATAATTCAAAGTTGGTATCATGCCAGATGTTTCTTAAATAAAAATGCAAATATATTTTATATGGCAAAACAGTATTTTGAGAATCAACTAGAATAACCTCAGACTCTCAGGATGATGACAATTATCTCTGCAAAATACTTTTAAAAATAAAGATTCAAAACACTCAGAAAATGCATAATACTTTTGGCATTTGGGACTCCATTTATGGATCAATCATACAGGCCGGATGCTATGAATATAGCGTGGGGCTCTCAGGTTGTGTTAACCCCATTTATCCGTGCATGCTACAGCTCACCTGTTATTTACACACATAAGAGGGTTGATACTGCAGAACAAGGGTAGTGCTCTGTTGTGACACAGAACATACATATTCATTAGCCACTGGAGTCCCTATGGACATACGTGGTATGTCCTGATGATCTGGGGGGAAGGGTAGATGGCCTTAATGGATTGAAAAATGTATATGGAAGAAGGAAAGAGAGGGCATGAGAAATGAAAGGCTGCAAAGTGACAACTTTAAAGGTTAACTACAAAGTGCTATTTAAACGGATTATAAATTGTCTAAAATTCACAGAGGTAGCATAAACAAAATAACATTTTTTAAATATGGGAAAATCAGCTCTTTTACCTCGGACTCTTTCCCTTACAACAGTTAATGACACCTCACACTTAGGAAGATTTAGAGTGTGAATTATTTGTATATTTTAAATTGCATGCACAAGCATCCTCATGTATCCTTTTAAATAACTTACCATAAAATATACACAGTTTTGGACACTTTTTTTTTTACTTGGTTTTAGATTCTTATTCAAAAATTTTACACAGAAACATTTAAAAAACCTACCCCCACCCAGAAAGCATAGATCTAAGTTATAATTTTAAACTCTATGGATTTGTGTGTGAGTGTGATAATATGTTCACCTGTATACTTTAAGTATAGGAAATTTTAAGGGAAAATGACTTGTTTGAATTATGATCATGATTTCCTGGGTTGCTTTAAATGATACGGTTTCTGTCCTGATCATATAGTGAATCCAGGCTCAGTGGTCTAAATATGATATTTCTTTCATCAGTGAAATTTGCTTTGCATAATGCTTATGCATTCATTCTCATAAATGCAAGCCATTTTCTTGCAAATTAAAAATAATGACCGATAGGACCCTTGCATATCAAGTTCTATCCTCCATATGAAATATTGGCAAAAATAGTCACCATTACACTTGGTCATATTTGTTGGGTGAATATTTTCTTGCTATGGATACAATTTAATGTATTGTAGAGAACCCAATTCAGATCATAAGCTACCTACAAGTTTAGTTTAAACACAGAGTATATATTAATACCATCCTAGTCCAAGTCATGGTGCCTGTAACATTAAACACAGGCTTTTATTAAGCCCCAAAATAATGACATTTAGACAACAAGATCTGTTGCTTACCTGGATACCATCTACCCAACAACTTTCTGTAGGAAATGAGATGCCTAACTTTGGAGTAGCTTAAATAACCTTATAAAAGTTGTACTAATGCTCATGTATTTGACTAAGAGAAGATGCTTCCCTCACTGTTAAATTAAGCTTTGGTTCGTGGTATCAAACATACAGCACATGCAAAGGAGTACATTAGGAATGGTGAAAATGGATAGGAAAATTGCAAAAAATAATATCTGACAAATTACGGCAAAGGGGGAACACTTAAACAGCATCTGAGACCAGTTTTTTAAGATACCATTCATTATTCGTCATTCCACACTGCTGTACTAGTGACACTGAATCAATAAGAAAATTATCAATTATTTCCCATGTGTTGTGTTGTAAGAGGGCAGGGAAACTCTCTTATCGTAAAAAAAAAAAAAAAAAAAAGTATTTGGAAAAGGTTTTTAACTTTTAGAGCTGTATACTTTCTAGATTTCAAGAAAAGGTACGTAAGTGAAGAAACTGGAGCTTGAAGCTTTAAAGTGGAGTCCTAAATTTAAATGCCTGCGTGACCTGGTAGATACCATAAAAATACCTGACATTGTCATGGGGGTAGGAGCACCATGACAAAGTGGAAAGGGTAGGATATGCCCCAAGGAGGGAGCTGGTCCCCAGAATCAGACAGCTGTTGCCAGGCAAGAATGAAGTGTTGTAAGATTTTGTCTGAAAAATGGGAAATACGGAAATACAGGGATTTTTTTGTTTTGTTTTGTTTTGTTTTTTGAGACAGATCTTTTAAAACAAAAAGTAGAGTGATTTTTAAAGCCCTGTGCTGGCCAAACAAAACACAGTTGCAGGGTATATGTTACCCTCAGGCTGTCAGGTTGCAATTTCTCTGTAAGAGGGTGAGGTATCTGAACTATATTTACTAAGAACTATTTGGGCAGAAATGCCTTCATAATTGTTTTTTTTTTGAAGCATTGTTTTATGCAAATAAGATGGAATGGGTTGAGAAGGGTGCTGCAAAATGTATTATAATTTGGAGTCTTGAGGTGTGAAAATGTGATTTAAAGAGAAAAAATTATTTGACAGTATTGTTATATAATTAGAATATCTTATTTTGAAACTGCAGGTTTTAAAATGAGTTTTAACAGTTTTAACTAGTTTTAAACCTCTAAGTACTTTATTTCTTAGTTTTGATCTCTAAAATGTTGAGTCACAGGAAACATCAAAAATAAATAAAATACTATGAAAACATTTGGAAGCGTTGACACCTTTTTGATTAAACAGATTATGCTCTGTGTTTTGCTCAGAACAAGAGCATTTCTATATCTTTCTTGGAACCAACAGTCCCACTGGAAAATTTCCTTTTCAGTTGCTGTCTTGAGGTTGAAGGAAAACTGACTTGTAAATTCTGGGAGTGATTTTACTTTTTTTCTGTCTAGCCAGTGTTGTTTTGTTTTGTCTTTAATGCACCCTGGCTTTTTCAAAATAAAAGAATACTAAGAAATGTTTGTGTAGCAGTTCACAATTGGGAAGTAGTTTCACAAAATATTATTCAGGTAATCTTAATAGCAATACAGTAAGGTTAAATAATACCATTATTGTCCACATATTACAGCTGAGTAAGTGAGTGTGATGTGCTTAAGTGACTTAACCAAGATTAGAACAAATAAGTGATAATGTAAGCAATGCTGCCAGTGGCCTGATTCTACAGGCTGGAATTTTCACCTGTGAAACAAAATTCTAGAACCTTCTTTATGTTCCTTCAGTCCCTTTCTATCCCAACAATCTATCAATGGTTCCAAATAAAATACTATATTATGCAGAATAGTATCGAGTCCTGTAAGACATCATTATAAGTGAAACATCAATCTAAAAGTGAGGATGTCTGGAATGGTTAGGTCATTTTAAAGTTCTGTTAATCTCTAAAATCAAAGAGTCTAATTTTGGAGAATTTAGACTGTGAACTTGTGAAAAAGGGAGCTGAAAAGGTTTCATCACCTTATAGACAAATGGACCCTCCTTTTTAGCACTGAACCACAATGCTTTGTACATAGTTCATCTTTTATGAACTAAAGTTAAAATTTGACAGCCCCTCTATTACATTCAGCTTATAAAAATCTTCTAGTTTTGGTCCACTAAAGATGGAAGAAAATTAGGTAAAAATGATACGTAATTTCAGTTCTTCTTCCTCACTTTTTCCCCTTTCTATTACTTGTAGATTTTATGCCATATTTTAAAGCCAAGAATTATCAGGGAATAGCTTGAAGAAATTTCCAGACCAAATGAGTTAGTACTAGTAATACTAGCTAATGCTGTGTTGGCCTCTTGGCTTATGAGGATGGGCAGACAAGGCTGTGTGGGTCTCCTCAAACATTTCATTTGGTCGTCACTCCCCTTGAAGAATGATAATGAGTAGATATTGCACTGGGCCAGTTTGCAGTGCCAGGAGGTGTACAGTCCTCAGAAGGTTCTTCACTTCATAGACCTGTATTTTTAGCCAATGAATTTTCTACTTTCTACTGGAAATTTGGAATGCTTTGTACATTAGTTCTGCCATTTCCAACCCAAGAGATGATAAATCTGTTGCATCACAAAGAAGAGGCTATAAAGTATTATAATTACTTTACAGTATTTACCCCAGTAGTGATTATCTTTCAGAGAAACCCTTGTTAATATTATATTAATTTTTTTAACGCTAAAAAATAATGAAAGGTTTAGAGGTGCAATAGCTCAAAGAAATGTAATAGGTGTAGTAATGTCATGCAGTCCTGTGTGAGTGCTATGCATCTGCTTTAGAGCAGGCAAACCTGCCATGCCTGCAGGTGTTTGCCTCAGGTCCCTGCCCTTGGGAAGTCTGAGAAAACCTACAAATGAAGGCAGAGCCCCTAGTAGCCAAAATTACCCTATGGGGCCATTGTAAAAGGGAGTAACTATTTTAGACCTGATGAACTGTTGAATAGTACACGTATATAAGGAGTGGGGTGGGTAGTGAGTGCCTCACATTGATATTTCTATGAATGTATGCTAAAAACAGATTCTAGAAGACCTAACCTTTTATTTCCAATTTTCCTCTCATTTTGAAATTTGCTTTTATATCCTTCATTTTTCTCTATTACTGTTTAAAATTTTACAGCTGTGGCAGAACTTTAGAGGATGCTATAGTAGTTTTGTTTCAAAACTAGTTGAAGAGAAAAATGGAAAAAGTAAAGTAACAAGGCAGTAACTGGTTATTAATTAAACCAAAGTTATCAAATGGTCAGTAATGGTAAGAATGGCAAATGTTATCCGTACTATCCAGTTATGTAGGAAATATAGATTTGTTCATTTATATATACATGGATTCATCCCATAACAATAAAATATGAACAATGCTCAGATGTTTTACTGTAGTACCTGTCATTCCTGTGTAACAAATTATCTTAAAAGCAATTTTCTATTAGATTGTGTATTTTCAAAAAAACACGTTGCATGATGAAATTTGCCAGCTGTATTAAGATTTTTCTGATCCTCTCAAAAATAAAAATTGATGTTTTGGAACAGTTCTTCAATTATCTTTAAAAACTATTTTTTCTTACTTTCCACTGTTTTCTGAATTTTTACTGTACCTTTTAAAACTATTCCCAAACAGTAGGAGTTATTGTTCTAAAGTCATGCTTCTAATAATGTTAAAATAGTATTGTTTCTGAGATTCATCTCCATGTTCTGAAGAGAAACCATATAAAAGCTGTTTGTAAAACTCATCCTATTATTTGAGTGCCAAGTTAAGTGACACAAGTGTATTGCTTCTGACTCACAGATAACTGTAATACAATCAAACAAAGCAGGGTGTTTTTGTTGTTCAGAAAAC